>NC_142803.1:27299657-27492157 GCF_049724085.1 Artemia sp. Qi Xiang Cuo | reverse complement strand
GTTGGGTTAGAGGACCTCACAACACTGTTCAAATGAAACTTGTGTATTATAACGACCACAGAGTTTCACCATTAAATTCTCTTCTAAAATCTCTTCAAAAATCATCTTTTAAAATGTCTCTAACTGTTTCGCCGAAATAGTTCCATAACCTGTCTAAAACAGTTTCGCCCAAATAATCCCTAAACGTAATTTCAGCGTGTTCCTTTTGTTTTTGGCATCTCTGCGCTAATGCATTTCAAATTAATAAGAAACCTGATTCCCGCGCTAAAACAATTCATCGCTAAGATGTTTCTTGGAGAATTGTTTCCATGGCCTTTGGCTATTAATATCCTTTGGAGTTCGATCAAAAGAGTTGTTTCCGAGGCAATGACATTAATGACTTGGATCTATTCCTGGAGAATCGTTTCTAGGCGAAAATTTTTAAAGTCTGACAGATGATGTCATTGGTTGATTGATCTGTCAAGAAAGGGGAATTAATTTGTTGTTTCTAAGGGGAATTATTGATTCACGATAGGTGATTCAATTGAGGTCAACAGCACAGGTGTTGCAAGGTCGATGTTGTTATTGTAAGTGCACGCTCTCAGCGAATGTCAAGGTCGATGTTGTTGTTGTTGACACACTTTGATTACGCAATCAATTTAGGTCATTGACCCCATTAACCACGTGTTCTCCCTAATGACTCTATGCCCATATATGGTGTGGGGTCACGAGTAACACCCCCATCTCTACTCGAATCCTAGGGTACCCAATTATTTGGTTTGGGACGAGGGTTAGTGGTTTGACTCTGTAAGCTCAGCCACAGTCGACCCAGCTCTGAATGGGTACCTGGAGAAATAAGGGGAAGGTAAGCAGGAAGGGTGTGCGAAAGCACAAGATGGTTGGCCCCCAACCTCCCATTGCACTTCCTGGCTGAAAGGCCCAGAAACGAAGATCAGCACCGCCGGTAGGGACTGTAAAGTCCAATGCCGTATTCTTTACTTTACTTACTTTTACATATATAGCCTAATATTTGTTATTGGGAAATATTTGGACATTTTCTAGGGTGGGATTATTGTACGGGGGATTTTCCACGAGAAGAGTTTTCCATGGGAAAGAAAGTTTCTGGGGGAAATTTATATGAAAAGGGGGGAGGGGGATTCCTCCCATTGAAACAAAATAGATCATGGCAGTGTTTGTTCTACATTAAATTTAAATTTAAAACGGGCAAATATTAATTTAAAAAAAGTTTTTCTAAGGGACGTAAAGAATGAAGTTGAAACTTAAAACGGACAAAAATTATTACTTCATAGCCTATCTTATATATATCAATAAAAGTAGTACAAATAAATCAACTAATTATGTTTCCCCATGTTTCTAGGACTATAGAAAACTAGCGCTTTACTGAAAACACAACATAATATAGGAGTTTTGGTGTAAACCGATTAAGGACACTTTTTACAGAATAAAAATAAGGCATTTTTGAATTGTTGCTTTATTATTTTTTTTTTCGTTTAATTTAAAATCACTTCTGCACAATGGCTCAGTTCAATGACTGGCTCTTGTTTTGGTTCTGAAAAGATTACATCATGATTAGTTTGTAGACAAGTTTGGAGTAAAGCCATATTGATAGTATTAGGACATAGGACTATAAGACTACTTTAGAATTTGTATCATAACTTGAAATTCACTCTTGTATAGAGAGAAATAATCGGATTTCCAGAGTTCATATTATGTCTTATTTGATCTTCATTTTGAGCAATACTAAAGCGTATTTCTTACAATTCAAGATTGTATATTGCTCTCTATTGGTATTATAGCTGGCGAGACCAAAATGTTACCTGATAAATCAATCCAATTTTTCTGTATGCTCTTCAATGACAGTGGCTATGAAAAATATATCTAAATTTATGCTTGTGTTTTTAAGACAATTTTAATTGTATACTGAATGATACTGCTATAACAACTGGTTTAAGACTATAAAAAGCTTTCTAGATTGTTGTCAGGCTACGTACTCACTTTTGACTCCAAAATCAATATTCCTGTTTTTCTGCTTGGCATTTGAGTTTCAGTAAAACGCTAACTTTCTATAATCTTAGAAACATAATTAGTTGGTTTATTTGTACTAGTTTTATTGACATACATTAGATAGGCTGTGAAGTAATAATTTTTATCTGTTTTAAGTTTCAACTTCGCTCTTTACTTCCCTTAGTGCAACTTTTATTTTTTTTAAATAATTTTATATGGGGACAGGTAACAAGCCTTTCGCCATACGTTGAGGCTCCTAGAAAAGAACCCCAAGACCCGTATTGTCGAGCAAAAAATCAATTCACTGTACTGCACCAGGGTTGATACCCAACTAAATGAATAGTTAGACAATCCTCTTCAGTTTTCTTTTTCCTTCTTCTTATTTTTCTTCTTTACTTTGATTATTATAAGAAAATTATTTTTAGGCACTTACTCATGTCGGCTTTCAAATTGCTGGGGTACTGTTAGGACTGTGGGAGAGTTAAATTTAAGGTTATCCAAAGTTCCAGCTTTTGAAAATGAAGATGACACTGGTGTTGCTGGCGCTATTCTTGAAAAACCAGAAGCATTAATTATTGCAATACGGGAAGAAGATTTGGTTGTCCAATGCAAAGTTGCAGGATCTCCTAGACCCAAAGGTAAAAATCACAGTTTATCTTGCTCCTCTAAATGCCAACTTATGCTGTTTCGTAGGGTAAAGTTACATTATTGGTTGCAGTGTTTAGAAAGGCGGGCCTTGAAACTAAGAAATAAAGACGAACAAATTTTAACATTCAGTTTAGCATTAATCACGCTGGAAATTCACCTATTTTTCGCTACTGTAAAATAAATTGAAAGCCCACAACTATTTGTGTTGTTATCAATGACGAATTTCACATATTACCCTATTTTAAGCTAATTGTACTTGCATACTGTAAATTAATGCTAATGTAATTTTCGCATGGAGAACAAAATGCAACTCTTAGAAGTGATTTGAATTTCGTTAATAATTACTCTACACTATAGAATGTACAGTGTGTACTCGATCACTACAGAAAGATAACATTCTTCCCCTAATTAAATAAAAACAAGTTTTTCCGACTGAAAGTAAGGAGCAGCATGAGAACTTAAAAAGAACAGAAATTATTGTGTATATGAGGGGCGTTACCCCTCCGCAATATTTCGCTCTTCATGCTACAGTTTTTCGGCACTTTAAAAAAAAGTTACTTATCGTTCTAATTAAAGGACCCTTATGTTTCAGGAGTCGTTCTAAAACAATTGGGACACAATTTAAACTTTAGCGTAAAGAGCGAGGTGTTGAGGAGGGGAAACCTCCTCATATACGTAGTAATTTCTGTTCGATTTAAGTTTAAATGCTGCTCCTTACTTTCAGTTGAAAAAACTTGTTTTTTATTTAATTTCTGATCGTTTTTTAAGCAATATCCTGCTCCACCTCCACCAAAGAATCCCCCTACCCCCCGGAAATATTCTCTGGAAAAATCAATCCTGGTAAAAATTCACCCTGGACAATTACCCTTAACATTTCCACGCGTAAAATTGAGTCGGTAAAGAGAAAGCAAGACATATAAGAAATTTCATATAGGAATTCTGGCAAACTCCCCCAGTATAAAATTCCCCCTGAAAAGTTCAACCCCTGGAAACTTCCTTCGTCAGAAAAAACTCCCCTCGTGTAAAATTCGCCCAGTAGGAAATTTGTCATCCTCTCCCCACCTGGAAAATGTATGAATACTTCCCAATAACAAACACTATACGTAAACAATGGGCAAATTTTATAACTTAAAGACCTCTCCCCAGGGACTGTGGGGCGTCTCTTTATCTCCAAAGGCATAGTTATAGGGTATTTCAACTATACTGAGCAAAATGCCTATCCCAAAATTTTTATCGGACTTTGAAATTGATGTGGGAGGGGGCCTAGTTGCCCTCCAATTTTATTGTTCACTTAAAAAGGCACTAAAACTTTTCATTTCCGTTAGAGTGAGCCCTCTCCCAGCATTCTAGGCCTACTGGGTTGATACAACCACCCCTGGGGAAAAGAATAACAATAGAATAAACACGCATCCGTGATGATACTTCTGGGAAAAAATTCAAAATTCCATGTTTTTGCAGATAGGAGCTCGAAATCTCTACAGTAGGCTCCACTGATACGCTGAATTTGATGGTGAGATTTTCGTTAAGATTAGACGACTTTTAAAGGATGTTTGGTCCTTTTTGAAAAATCAGGCAAATTTTCTCAGGCTTGTAATCTTTGATGGATAACACTAGATTTAATGAAACCTATATGTTTGAAATCAGCATAAGAATCCAGTTCTTTTGACATATTTATTGGTATCAAAATTCTGTTTTCTAGAATTTTGGTTACTATTGAGCCGGGTCGCTCCTTACTTACAGTTTGAAATCACGAACTGTTTTAAAAGCTTTATTGCGAAGTATTACCTACACTCTGACTTTACGACATTTATAAATTAATTTGAGCAAAAGCTAAATCTACAGTCCGACTCAACGATGCTCCGTTACGCATAATTGACAGCTGTTTTAAAATGAAAGGTAGCTGAAAACGTTCCTGGATGGCTTATATAAAGATTGTTTGTTTAGCTGAGCCTCCTCCCTCTGAAAATGAACCCCTGCGCCTTGTAAGTAAACATTGGTCATAGATATCGTCCTGTACCACCCAGGTGACCATGCGACAGGTCTCTGTACGCAAAAACTGGAAATCAAATGATGCCTTGAAAACCAAAAGCAGAATAAAGGCTGATCCAACGTAATAAATCATTTAAATTTGGAAAAAATTGCCACCCTTTTGTTAGATTTCATATCAATCTAATTTTGGAATCTGCTATGGAATGTGTTTTGGAATCTACTGGAATTGATTTTGACCATATATGGAATGCGTGGTACTTTAAAATCAAGATCGTGTTCAGGGGGTGGGGGTTTCAGGGTTTGAACATCCTCCATCCGACATTTTGTCCGGGTAGTAAAAACGCAAGTGAAACGAATTACTGATGCGTTTTTGTGCCCCCCCCAAAGAATATCCGGATTGTTTAAAATATTTAAGTTATCTATTGATGAGCATCACTTCTTCTCGCTTATGGAGTCAACGAGGAAATTAAACGAATTGTTTTTAAGTTTTTCACTTCAAAATTTTGTAGTAGCTGATCAGCAGATAAAGAAGTACTTTTGGAGTCGCAAATATCAATTTTTGAAGCCATGATTTACAATTAAAATAGCAAATTATTTAGTTTTTTATAGCGGCACTTTTAAATTATGTCGAAACTCTTAAATTCATTGTTGTTTTGTTCTCAGTGCATTTTAGGTTTCTGTTGTGCTTTCGTTTTTTCGTTATTTCTCTCCTTCATTTGTGCTCGAATATGACACATTTATGTGTCTTTTTGGGAAATAAATGCGTCATCATCCCCTTTATCAATAATCGATCTGAGCTACTGATACTAATTATAATTAAATAAGACAAGGTATAGGTATATAGAGAATAAAGAATATTGGCTATAGAGAACCAACGAAACTTTGGCTCCCCCTATTATTCTCACCCCTTCATACCTGTAACTAGTGCAACTTTTAGCCGTTTGGAGGGAGGTGATACATGTCCCAAAACCATCCTCAGATCCTCTTCTAATTGTTTGTTATGAAATATAAAGTTTTATTTAAATAATTTACATGTGTTGATTGTGAAGACGGATTATTGACGAAACACGAGACGAAATAGACAATAGAATAGACAACAGGGCATTTAAGCCGCCATTTTTCCTAAGAAAAGCATTTTAAATATTCTTAGCGTGAAAAAAATGAAGTTTTTTTCGTTTTGTTTGAAAAAAGAGTTTGAAATACCATCTCACTTTTCTTTAATTCCTTTATTTATTTATTCTGTTATTTTTATTTATTTGTTAATCCTTTTTTCAGTTACCTGGTCAAAAGGATCAAGAGATTTGATTTCATCACCTAGAACACTGATGGATAATGAGGGAGACCTGTATACTTTGATAGTAAAGAAAATACTATCTTCTGACTCTGGAACATATTCCATAGAAGCTAGAAACATATATGGCGGTCAAAAAGCTTATTTTACTATACGAGTAAGTAAAAATACTAATCCTGGATTTTTGAACTGATGCATGTCCAAATATATCCACTTCAAGGCTATTATGTGCTATTATTTCAATGATAAATTTTAAGCACTTTCTTGGAAATGTAAGAATAGGGTAGCGGAATTATAAAAATAAACTAATCATGATTCCGACTAATAAAGGCCTCGGTAGATTACCTGGAGTTTTGGTAGATTATAGCCTGGTAGATTGTAGCCTGGTAGATTTTCTCCTGGAGTTTCAAGAAAGCTCTGGTTTCTTTCATTTCTGAATGTAGGATTGTGACTCCAGCTACGCACTTTTAGGAACTTTTATCTTTTATTAATTAATTAATTTAATTGATTAATCAGTTAGTGAACTAGTTAAAAAATTAATTATTCAATGCTAAGTTGTTATTCGATTTAAATTATACTAAGATTAATTGGTGGATTAATTAAAAATTTTAATAATAGATTAATTTAGTTTTTATCAGTATTAATTATATTTATATATTAATTTTTACCAAGGGTTGATGCTTTATCAGTAAATTGTTAGGTAGTACTTTGATAAGACTGAAGGTCATTTCCGGGGAAAACCCAGTTGCGTATCATGCTTGTCAACAAATAAGTTCCGTAATTGGGTTATTTCCCGGGACATGACCTTCGGTAAGGAGATCTTACCAAAGCCCTACCTAACATGGGGGGGAGAACCCAATTACATAGCTACGAAAATTCAAAAGAAATCAGTTTTGAATCACATTGTAATTTTCTAGATATTTAGACTGGTGCAGACAGTGGTAGAATTTGATTGGAGGTGGTTGGGAGAGGGTTCAAGGCGCTATTACTCTAATTTTGGAGATATCTTTAAAACAGACTTTTGGAAATATTATTAAAAATCTTAAAACCCGACTGAGCTTCAGTTTGCTTGAACCTCTTGAATCTTATTTAGCAGAGAAGGGTCCTCAAACAGATTATACACAAACAGCTCAAACACAAACAGAAAACTCAAACACAAACAGATCAATCACAAACAGAAAACTCAAACACAAACAGAAAAGTCAAACACAAACTGCTCAAACACAAACAGAAAACTCAAACACAAACAGCTCAAGTACAGACAGAAAACTCAAACACAAACAGTTCAAATGTTCTTTTTTATGAATTGGGCTGATGAAAGTAAATAACATTTTTCATAAGAAAGAACAACAGTTCTTTTTTTATGAAAACTGTATTCATTAAATAACATTTCATTACTATTTTCATTACATGTTTCATTACATAACATAACATCTTGTGAATAACAATTTTAATAAGAAATCACAACAGTTCTTTTCTTATGAAAAGTGTTTTCATTACATACTACATATCATCTTATGAATAACAGTTTTCATTACAATCCTAAATGTGCTTCGAAAATCATAAAGACGTCTGGACTCGTCATCAATACGCTTTTATTCTTTTCTTGCCAAAAAATCTTAAGATTGTGTGATAATAACGATAGTGCTCACAATTTTCCAATGTATATTTTCCTTCTAATATATGCTAATAGTCTGAATGCATTTGATTATTTTCGAATACATTATTCAACTATAACGTAAGAAAAATAAACTATGGTTATTATTTGAAGTTTGTTCTTTTTCTGTTAAATAAAATCTACTTCATTATCAGTGGCTTCAGTAATATTGTATTAATACGACCGATCGGGCCCAGGGGCTATCATTCCAAGCGGGTTCATATCCCAATATACTATTGGAGACATCAAGTTTGTCGAGCATCTGGCATTACGTTGTCACTTCTGGGGGGAGAAGGAAAATTCTTGGAAACGTTATTATCTGAGTTTGTTTGCCAAGTATGTGGTTCAATAATAGAAGTGAGTTTTAATTAACATTATGTCTAATAAACGAAGTTTTGATATGGATTCTAATAAACAACTGGATGTAATCTTTTTGTTCTCTACTGGTATTGATCCGATTATTGATTATTGACTATTGATTATGACTACAACAGGGCAGACATCATTATCGTGATGTAATGGCCATGTGCGCATCGGTTTTCCTTTACAGGACTTGCGCATGAGTTTGGACCCCTACATTCCTACCCAGGGCCCCGAGTCCCCCATCAGGGCCCTATGTCTCTACTTCACGGTCCCTAGTCCCTTACCAGGGCCCCATTCCCTCGTCCAGGGTCCCATCCCGCATCCAAGTTTTCCCCCCCCCATTTTTAAATGAATTTTCCAACATTTTCCCATGTCTTAAAATCACATTAAATATACTTATAGCAAAAAAATCACCTGTGATATTTTGAAAGTATAAAATGAGGATGGTATAAATATGGCAATTGTGATTTATTTTCTATTTGAAAAATAATGTTTATAATTATGTTTTTTTACTTAGTTTTTTCTTTGGAACTTTGATTTAGGTTCTCTTAACGTGACGCGCCGTGCTAAGTGAGCCTAGATGAATCTAACTTGAACGAAGTTACTTGAAAAGAAAGTTTCGGTTGTATGTTCGCTGCAGGCACCCGGGGTGCAGGTACAAAATCAGTTTTACTGCCATCAGTTTTGTGTTCCACCTTCATATGTCTCTAACTCTAAAAAAACGATTCATCTCGCTCCTAGACTTTGGCAAAAAACCTAATTCAACTATTTCAGCCTCTAGTATACCACTTTTGAGCTGATAGTAGTGTCTGTTTTCACTGAATTTAGATAAATTTCTACTTCATGTGTCTCTAACTCTAAAAAGAATTTGATTCATCTCTCAGACTATGATAAAAGTCTGATTGACCTATTTCAGACTCTAGTATACCACTTGCGAGCTGATCGTAGTGTCTGTGTTTAACTGAATCTTGATAAATTCCCAATTCATATGTGTCTAAATCTTAAAAGAATTCGATTCATCTTGCTCAGACTACGGCAAAAACCTAATTCATCTATTTTAGACTCTAGTATACCACATGTGAGCTGATAGTTGGGTCTGTGTTTGACTGAATGTCGATAAATTCCATCTTCATATGTTTCTAACTATAAAAAGAATTCATTTTTGAATTCATTCATTTTTGAATTCAATTGGCAAAAACCTAACTCATCCATTTCAGACTCTAGTATATAACTTGTGAGCTGATAGGTATGTCTGCTTTTGACTGGATCTTGATAAATTCCCACTTCATATGTCTCAAACTCTAAAAAAAAAATCTGATTCATGTATTTCCGACTATAGTATACCCCTTGTGAGCTGATAGAAGTGTTTTCGCTTGACTGAATATTGATAAATTCCCACCTCATATATTTCTAACTCTAAGAAGAACTCGATTCATCTCTCTCAGACTTTGGCAAAAACTTACTGATAAATTCCTAGTTCATGTGTCTCTAATTATAAAAAATAACCCGATTCATATCTCTCAGACTTTGGTAAAACCTAATTCACCCTATGTCAGATTCTAGTATACCGCTTGTGAGCTGATAGTAGTGTCTGTGTTTGACTGAATCTTCATAATTCTCACTTCATATTTCTCCAACTCTAAAAAGAATCCGATTCATCTATCTCAGACTATGGTAAAGCCCAATTCGATTATTTCAGACTCTAATATACCGCTTGTGAGCTGATATTAGTGTCTGTGTTTGACTGAATCTTGACAAATTCCGATTTCATATGTCTCTAACTCTAAAAAAAATTCAATTCATCTCTCTCATACTACGGTAAAAATCTAGTGCATCTATTTCATACTCTAGTATAACATTTTTGATGTGATAGTAGTGTCTGTGTTCATGGGCTTAGGGAGGGGGCAGTTGCTCCCCCCCAGACCTTCAAATTTACATTAGATATGGCTGAAAAAGCAGATGGTTGGAAAAGCAGTTGATAAAAGACCCTCCATCACACTATCGACTGCCCCCCCTAGACAATATTCTGCCTACGCCCGTGTCTGTGTTTGACTAAGTCTTGATAAATTCTCACTTCATATGTCTCTAATTCTAATAAGAATCCGATTTATCTTTCTCAGATTGTGGTCTAAAAGCTAATTTATCTATTTCAGACTCTAGTATACCAGTTGTGAGCTGATAGTATTGGCTGTATTTGACTGAATCTGGATAAATTCCCAATTCATATGCCTCTAACTCTAAAAAGGATCCGATTCATCTTTTCGAAGAATTTGGTAAAAGCCTAATTCATCTATTTCAGACTCTAGTATACCACCGTTAAGGTTATAGTAGTGTCTGTGTTTGACTGAATTTGATAAGTTCCCACTTCACATGTATCTAACTCTGAAAGGAATCCGATTCATCTTTCTGAGACTTTGGTAAAACCTAATTAATCTATTTCAGATTCTAGTGTGCCACTTTTGATCTGATAGTAGGTTCTCTTTTTGACTGAATCTTGATAAATTCTCACTTCATATGTCTCTAAATCTCTATTTGACTGAATCTTGATAAATTCCTACTTCATATGTCTCTAACTCTAAAAAGAATTCGATTCATCTCTCCGAGACAATGGTCTTAAACCTAATTCAGCTATTTCAGACTCTATTATACCAGTTGTGAGCTGACAGTATTGTCTGCATTTGACTGAATCTGGATAAATTCCCACTTCACACGCCTCTAACTCTAAAAAGGATCCGATTCATCTTTTCCAGAATTTGTTAAAAGCCTAATTCATCTATTTCAGACTCTAGTATACCACCGCTGAGGTTATAGTAGTGTCTGTGTTTGACTGAATTTGATAAGTTCCCACTTCACATGTATCTAACTCTGAAAGGAATCCCATTCATCTTTCTCGGACTTTGGTAAAACCTAATTAATCTATATCATATTATAGTGTGCCACTTTTGATCTGATAGTAGTTTCTCTTTTTGACTGAATCTTGATAAATTCCTACTTCATATGTCTCTAACTCTAAAAAGAATTCGATTCATCTCTCCGAGACAATGGTCTTAAACCTAATTCAGCTATTTCAGACTCTATTATACCAGTTGTGAGCTGACAGTATTGTCTGCATTTGACTGAATCTGGATAAATTCCCACTTCACACGCCTCTAACTCTAAAAAGGATTCAATTCATCTCTTCCTGAATTTCGTAAAAGCCTAATTCATCTATTTCAGACTCTAGTATACCACTGTTGAGGTTATAGTAGTGTCTGTGTATGACTGAATTTGATAAATTCCCACTTCATATGTATCCAACTCTAAAAGGAATCCGATTCATCTTTCTCGGACTTTGGTAAAACCTAATTAATCTTTTTCAGATTCTATTGTACAACGTCTGATCGGATAGTAGCGTTTCTTTTTGACTGAATCTTAATAATGTCTATAATTTCGTATAGACATTATCTTTCTAATATGTCTATAAATTAAAAAAAAGTCGATTCATGTCTCTCAGACGTTGGTAAGAAACCTAATTAATCTATCTCAGACTCTAGTATACCACTTGTGAGCTGATAGTAGTTTCTGTGTTTGACTGAATCTTGAAAAAATCCCACTTCATATGTCTCTAACTCTAAAGAATTCAATTCATCTCTCTCAGACTATGATAAAACCTAATTCATCTATTTCGGACTGTAGTATACCACTTTTGATGTGATAGTAGTGTCTGTGTTTGACCGAATCTTGATAAATTCTAACTTCATATGTCTCTAACTCTAAAAAGAATTCGATTCATCTTTCTCAGAGTTAGGTAAAAACGTAATTCACCTATTTCAGACCCTAGTATACCACTTGTGACCTGATATTAGTGTCTTCGTTTGACCGAATCTTGATAAATCCCCATTTCAATTGTCTTTAACTCTAAAAAGAATCCGTTCCATCTCTCCCAGCCTTTGTTAAAGACCAAATTCATCTATTTCAGACTCTAGTATACCACTTTTGAGTTGTTAGTAGTGTCTGTTTTTTATTGAATCTTGATGAATTCCCACTTCATATGTCTCTAACTCTAAAAAGAATCCGATTCATCTTTCTCAGACTTTGATAAAACCTAATTTACTTATTTGAGACTCTAGTATACCGTATCTAGTATTTCATGTTTAATAATGGCATTTTAAGACGTGCAAAAAAGCTGAAAAATTCCTGTCTGAAAAAACTAAGTAAAATAAACGTCACTACAAACAATATTTTTCTAATAGAAAAAATCACAACTGACATATTTATATCGTCCTTTCTTTATACTTTTAAAATATCAAAAGTGTTTTGTTTTGCTATAAGTATATCTAATGTGATTTTAAGATATGGAAAAAACTCAACTCAAATGTTGACGAAAAAAATGTTGATGAGGGGGAAAAACTTGGGTAGGGGGATGGGGCACTGGAGGGGGGTATGGGGCCCTGAAATAGAGCCAAGAGGGTCTGGTAGGGATCTTAGAGCCCTGGATGGGAATGTGGGAGCCCAAACTCATGCGCAAGCTCGGTAATGGAAAACCGATCTCTACAGGTTCATTACATTGCAATAATGATACCTGTCCTGTTGGTAGTCATTATCAATTGTCAGTAGTGAATAATCAGTAATCGGCTCGATAGTATTGGAGCACAAGAAGATCTCATCCAATTATTTATTAGAATCCATATCAAAACTTCCCTCATTAGACATACTGTCACTTCAAACTCACCTCTATTATTGAAAAACATACTTGGCAAACAAAACTCAGATAATACTGATTCCAAGAAAATTCTTTCTCCCCCCAGAAGTGATAACGACAATACCAGATGCTCGACAGACTCGATGTTTCCAGTAACAATTTGGGATATGGGCCCGCCCGGAACGATAGCCAATGGGCCCGGTCGGAATGATAGCCTACAGGCCAGCTCGGACGTATTAATACAATACTACTGTTATCAGTTGTAGGGGAGAGGGGGTATTTTAAATCCCTCTATACTATATTTCCAACCCCCAACCCCTTGGTTTTGAAAAATGCTCTTTTTTGTTTTGTTTTTTTCATTAAAAATGTATCTTTTCTTGTATTTTACTGGAAAAATTGAATAGAAAAGTTATTCCTATTTAAAAAAGATATCCCCCCCATAATTTTTTGTGAATTGACGCCGTTGTGGGTCGTATCTCATTTTAATGTAATTATCTTCTGGATTGTAGGTGAAAGATGGGGTCTCCAGGAGCGATTGGGAGTTCAATGAAACATCTGGTATTCTAAAAGATGTTGCAGAAAAAAGAGCCAGGCGCTTTAGAAGAGGTTAGTCTTTTTTCTTCTATTCAACCTTCATAGTACTAAAAATGCGAGAATTATAACTCGTCATCTTGTCGTAGAAATGCAAATCAAACAGTTTGTGGTAACGAATTGTAAGTAAGGAGCGGTCAGGCTCAATATTAACCGAAACTTTGAAAATGGAATATGGGTACCAATAGGTATGTCAAAAGAATCGGCCTATTATGCTGATTTAAAATATACAAGTTTCATTAAGTTAGTTTCGCCTATCAAAGGCTACGAGCCTGAAAAAATTTGCATGATTTTCGAACAAAGGGAAATACCCCGTAAAATTCATAGAATCTTAATGAAAATCATACCATCAGATTCAGGTTATCAGAGAACTCTATCGTAGAGGTTTCAAGCTCCTATCTGCAAGGAATAATTTACGGAATTTATGGATTTTCTGTTTATGGATTTTCTGTGAATAATTTACGGAATAATTTCTGTTCGTTTTAAGTTTTAATGTCGCTCCTTACTTTCATTTAAAATTTTGTTTTTCTTATTTAATTTCTGAACGTTTTTGAATTAATGTAGCTTTGAATTTGGCTCACCGTGCATCAATCATTAAAACGAAATTCGCATATTAATTTTCCTTTTTTGGCTAAATGGCTTTCTCGGAATTTTGTTCTGACGTAACTTACGAATTAACTTACGTAACAAGTTTCTATATTCGTATGTTTTTATTACGTATATTAGGGAGTTCACTTCTTAGTCAATACCTCGCTCTTTACGCTAAGTTCGAATTTTGTTCGAATCACAAACCCTTTAATCACAAAGGCCGGTTAATTAGAATAGATAGATCTTTTGAAAGTACTAAGAGAATTTAGTGTAAATAGCGAGGTATTGACTAGAGGGTGAACCCCCTCATATATATAATAATTTCTGTTCGTTTTAAGTTTTAATGTTGCTTCTTTCTTTCAATTTAAAAACTTGTTTTTTTTACTTAATTTCTGATTGTTTTTTAAATAATGCTGGGAAATCCGGCGCCCCCTTCATAGGAATGTCCCTTCCCACCAGGAAACATCCTCCCTGGAAAGGTTCTCCCCCGTAACCCCTACTCCGACCCCCCTCCCTCCATCCAGAAAAAATTCCTCCTGAAAACGCCTGTATACTTCCTAATAACCAAAAATTATATATGTAAACAATGGGCAAAGTTTATAACTTGCAGCCCTTTCCCCAGGAACTGTGGGGAATCAAGTCATCCTCAAAGACGTATTTAACGGACTTTTGGCTATACTGTACTAAATGGGTTTCTCGTAACTTTGAGTGGGTGGCTTTGGGAAAAAAAGAGTGTGGGAGGGGGCCAAGCTACCCTGCAATTTTTTTGGTCACATAAGAAGGGCACTAGAACTTTCTATCTCCATTCGAATGAGCCCTCTCACGATATTCTAGGACTACTGGATCGATACGATCACCCCTGGGAAAAAAAAAATAAAATAAACAAGCATCCATGATATTTCTTCTGGCAAAAAAAAACAAATTCCACATTTTTGCAGATAGGCGCTTGAAACTTCTATAACAGGGTTCTTGGATACGCTTAATCTGATGGTGTGATTTTCATTAAAGTTCTATGACTTTTAGGGGGTTGATTCTCCCTTTTTTCGAAAATAAAGCAAATTTTCTTAGGCTCGTAAGTTTGAATGGATAAGACTAAACTTCATGGAACTTATATATTTGAAATCAGCATAAAAATCTCATTTTTTTTATGTATCTATTGGTATCAATATTCCGTTTTTAGAGTTTTGGTTACTATTGAGCCGGGTCGCTCCTTACTTACAGTTCGTTACCACGAACTGTTTGATCTGCCTATTGTTTACGCATAGTAGTTATTCTTGGGAAGTATGCATACATTTTTGAGTGGGAGTGGGGACGAATTTTCTGCTGGGGGGTTTTCCACGCGGAAATTTTTCATGGGGAGGGAAGTTTATAGGGGGTGAATTTGTCAGGGGAAATTATACACTAGGGGAATTTGCCAGAATTCCTTTACAAAATTATTTTTATCAAAATTCCTAAGTTTATGTTTCCAATCCGAAGAAATAAATTATGACCAGGGCCGTATCCAGGATTTTATTCGAAAAGGATTATTTTTTCGGAGGAGGGGGGCAATGAAAACTTAAAAACACATAAAAAATTTGCTGTTATGAGTTTTTTTACGTTTTTACGAGTTGGACAAACACTTTGGGGGAGGGGGAGAATTTGTGTTCTACCAAAGTGGCTAAAATAAATTCATCGCTACAACATAGGCCTAACTAATACCAGGACACTTTTCTCGGTATAATTTTACTAGTTAGTGAAGTATTGCATTGTTTTATTTTAATAAAAAAACAGGTTTTTTTAACTAAAAGTAAGGAGCAAAATATTAAAACTTAAACGAGCAGAAATTATTCCATGTATGAAAGGGGCTGTCCCCTCCTCAACGCCTCGTTCTTTACGATAAAGTTTTTATTGTTTTGAAAAGTAGAGTTGTGACAACAAGTCAAACTTTAGCATAAAGAGCGAGGAGGTGACACTCCATTTCATATACGGAATAACTTCTGTCCGTTTTAATTTTTAATGTCGCTCCTTACTTTCAGTTGAGAAAACTGTTTTTTTTTTAATTAACTTCTGAACATTTTCTACGTGCATTCTCGAATGCGGGCTCGAATTCGGCTCACCGTATATGAAAAATTAAAACAAAATTTGTATATTAATTTTGGCAGATTTATTCCATATATGCGGAGGAGGGTTGCCTCCTCTTTTTTACACTAAAGCTGTTAGCACTTAAAAAAAAAAAACTTCCTATTCTAAATAAACGGCCCCCGTCTTTCCAGTAGCCGTTCTAAAAAAAATTGGGACAAACAGTCAAACTTTAGTGTAAAGAGGAAAGTATTGAGGAGGGGGCAGCCCTTCATATATGGAGTGATTTCTCTTCCTTTTGAGTTTTAATGCTGTTCCTTATTTTCAGTTTAAAAAAAAATTAATTTCTGATTGTTTTTCATATAATGCCTGTAAATCTGGCTCACCTTCTATGAAATATATCCCCCCCCATCACGGAAAACTCCTCCGTGTAAATTTCATACAACGTAAAGTGAACCCCCCCCCCCCCCATCCACCAAATTCCCTCCAGACAGTTCCATCTTCGCTGAGAATCCTCCCTCCCTTTAAAATTACTTACGGATGGTTCAGCCTGAAAAATTCTCCTTAGCATTCTTTCATTTGAATAAGACTTTAATCTCTAATAGGTTTCTCCATCACTCCAGAAATCCCCCCTTCCGCGGAAGTTATTTCCCGGAGATCAAAACGTGCGGAAAATAGGCTAATCTCTAATAGGTTTCCCGATCACTCCAGAAATGCCCCCTTCCGTGGAAACTGTTTCCCGGAAATCAAAAAACGTGGAAAATAGCCCCGGATAAATCCACCGGAACACCTCCATATGAAAAAATTTGGCAAAGAGAATGTAAAACAATTAAGAAGAACTCCGTATAATAATTTTGTAAAATCCCCCAAGTGTAACATTTCCCCTAGAAAATCCCCCCCTTCGGAAATTTCTCTCTCCAAGATAAATTCTCCGCATAGAAATACACCCCAACCATGACCCCCCACCGAAAAATGTCTGAATACTTCTCAATAACAAATACCATACGTAAACAATGGACAAATTTCATAACTTACAGGTCTCTCCCCACGAACCGAGGGGGGGGGGGGTATTTTACACCAAAAGACATAGTTATTTGATCTTTCAACTATACTGAACAACATGGGCATCTCAAAATTTTTATCAGATAGTTTTTTTTTGGGGGGGAATGGCCGTGGTAGGCGGCGTTCCCTCTAATCTTTTTGGTCACTTGAAAAAGGCACTAGAAATTTTAATTTCTGTTCGAGTCCACCCTCTACCGATCTTCTAGGACCATTATTTGAATACGATCACCCCTCGGCAAAAAAAAATAAAAATAAAAAAATAGAGACGGATCCGTGATCTGTCTTCTGGCAAAAATAGCAGAGTTCCATATTTTTGCATATAGGAGCTTGAAACTTCTACAGTAGGCACAGTAAAAGTAATATATCCTTATGTTGTGATAGGGTTCTCTGGTACGATGAATATGATAACGCGATTTTCATTAAGATTCCTGGAATTTTAGGGGGTATTTCCTCCCTATTTGAAAAATCAGGCAAATTTTCTCAGGCTTGTAACTTTTGATGCGTAACATGTCAATAAGCTCATTCTTTTGATGTATCGACTGATATTAAAATTCCATTTTTTAGAGCTTCGGTCACTATTGAGCCGATCGCTACTCACTTACAGTTCGTTACCACGAACTGTTTGATTATCACAAAAGAAAATTCTTTAAAAATTCATTGTTTTAAGCAATCAAAAAGTCAAAACTATTCACCATGAGGGTTTCAGGGGGTAGTGGAAGGACATTTATTTTATTATTAGTAATTTTTAATTCCTTTTTAACTTAGGCTTCTCTCTCCATTGTAATTCCTGTTAATCTCGGATTTAGTTAGGTCGATGCTTCAAGGTAAGTTTTACCACTTTTAGCAGACATATAGAGTCGATTGTGTGTCATTAATGGAACTTGGCTAGGTACTTGTCTATTATATAAAACACACTCGGGAAATGAAGTTTGGTGACATTAATATACGGTGAAAATAGAATACTTTATTAGCAAAATTGTGAAGGTTTTTGAATTATTAAATTGGGAGCTACGGCGTCGGCTGACTGTCTCAAAAACAAAGAAAAGTTCATTATTAACCAAGCTAATGAAAAGAAATCATTAGCATTAACCAAACTTTAGTTCTCGAGTGTGTCTTATATAATAGACAACTACCCTTGGCTAACCCAATCATCGTTTTTGAAATTAAATTTTTATTTATTATTGATTCTCATGGTCGGATCATCACATTTGTTAAAGTTGATTGACTAAATGGAAGTCGGTAAAAATTATTAGGTCGGAAAATTCTGGGCCTCGGTATCTAAGAAATTCTAATTGATAAAAAGTGTCATATCTTGCTGCGAGTCATAACAACTAGACTGCCAAATGAGCCATTATTTCATGGTATCGTTAATCAGATGTCGTGTGAGTGTTAAAAAGATATAAGATAACGTTGACAAATTCTTTGGAAATGTGTTCTTATGATCAATCTCCAAGACTATGATGGAGCCAGGGCCGTATCCAGGATTTTTTCGGGGGGGGGGGGCTTACAAAAAAAAATTTCGGGTTGGCGGATGGGGGTTCTACAAAAAAAAACTTATAAAACGCATCAAAAGTATGCTTATATTCTTATTTTGTTACATTTTTACGAGTCGGACAAACATTTTTTTTTTGGGGGGGGGGCTTCAAACCCGCCTAACCTCCTGGATACAGCCTCAGATGGAGCATTTATTTATTAAAATATCTAATATTTTTTTGGAGCGAAATTATAGAACATTCATAGAAGAGTAAAGGCTGAATTTGTGCCGAAAGTCAAAATGCAAGAGACACATAAATACAATAATTAACAATGTTTTAACTGAAAAGAAAGTTGAAAAACTTTAGAATAAATGAAAATCTGTTTTTTGGTGACAGCTGCCTACGACGGGAAAGGGGCTTTAATTGTGCCCCTCCCTCCCTCATAATACCCCTCCAAGTCACGTAATTTTTATTCTTTCGTATAATTTTATGTATATTCTGCAAATTCCAGCTTTTTTTGTTTTGTTTTTTCATGTTTGCCTATTCCAGCGTTTATTTCCATCAGAAATAAATTTTTCCGTATATATCAGGTGACAAATTTGGCGCGCGCCCCCCTCGCCTCTCCCTTGGATCCGCCACTCTCCCATTCTCAGTTTTCTTTTCTTTGTCTATTTAATCTACTCCTTGCTTACTTGGAATAGAGAGTTATGTCCATTTTCACATTTTTCCTCGGAAAACGTGAATTGTTTAATTATATTCATATTCAAGGGTGGATCCAGTATTTTTTTTCTTTGGGGGGGGGATTTTTAAGGGGTTAGGGCCTGTGAAAAAATTAAAAAAAAACGCATTAAAATTTTCTTTTAAGTGCATTTTTTTTTAAGTTTTTATGAGTCGGACAAAGGTTTCTGGGGTGGTTTCAATAAACCTCTCCCCTGCAGGGGAGCGCCGTATCCACAGACATGGCGCTGGGATCGAGTTGAAACTTCCAGTGATTCTTTTTCTTTTAGGGAGAGGGTGCCTCAAATTTGTGGTGGGGCGAAGGGGGCAGAAAAGTCCTAACTAACTACGTTCTAACTCCGGTCCTAACTAAAGTGTATATGTTATAATTTGTTTTCTGCTTACCAACATGCCTGTCATCCAACAAGATCTTTTGATAGCAGACAAGCAATATACCAGGAACATGGAACAGCATTATAGGAAATTGCCAGTTCGGTATTGCCAGGAAATTCTGTTTGTGTATGCCAGGTCTTACCTGCGCCAGAACTACGCCAGCTTGTCGTAATTTTGAAATGAAGGACAAAATGTAAAGATAATGTAAATTAGATAGTGAAAAAATAATGCAAAATGTAAATTAGTAAAGATACTTAGTGATAAACAAAGGGTGAAATAACATTAAGCAACCAAAATATGTCGAAATGGAATACTTTGGTCAGCAGTTCAGAGAACCTGTGGTATTAAGATAATAAAATAAAAATGTGGAGAAGGGAAGAAAAATTTATCCTCAATAAATCCACCTTAACTGAACCTGTTTGAACTTAGAGCTACTATGAAATTTTCTAACTTTTCTCCATTAGTGCTCCGATTCTCGCAATATGTAGGCCTAATATGTGAATAATTTATCATTATTTAAAGTGGAAAAATATCAATAGTGTAGTTTTTATCCAAAGGTTTAGAAAATAATGTAGCTCATTTAGAATATTCCAAGTTTTCATAACTTTGATTTCTAATTACTTCTCTGTTTTATCCTTTGAATCTGAATTTCTCTAGCAATATGAAATGCATGATTTTTGCTGATAAAAAATACACCCTGGGATTTTTGTTCATCATTGTTTATAAGCCCAAACTCCCAACCAGAAGCAGGGAAGGATCCAGGATTTTTTTTAGGGGGGGGGGGCGCAAAATAGGTTGATCCGAAAAAAATTTTAGGGGGGGGGGCAAAATAGGTTGATCCGATAAACTTGCGTTAGGAGCAAGTTTAATTAACGCAAACTTTAGTTAATTAAGTAAATTACACTACTTTAGACTACGCTAGGGGGCGCCCCCTCGCCCCCCCCCTGAATCCGCCACTGACAAGAAGAAAGATCAATCCAAGGTCTCTACTGGGCTATGTAGTGGACACTCGCAGCAATTTATGTTAAATGGTTCTGTGCTTGGTCATGTTGTCTAGGCTAGATACAGAGGAGAAGGGGGGGAACCAACAGCACTGGGGTGAAGCAAGAATTAGGCTTCAATCCGAAACTATATGTAGCCTACCTTTCAAAGCAATTGTTCAACTCCTTGGCACGACCACCAAAAACTTCTTGAGCGCAAAAATAGAAGTTAAAAAAAAGCTTCAGCCCTAGCGCATTAAATCATGATTTTTTTTACCTAGTAAAATCCTAATACGTTTACTAGTGTGTGCACAAAACTAATTATTTAGTATCATATAAGGCTGAGATCCATTCCGATAATAAAAATAAAAACATCATTTCCTGTATATAGCCTTATCGATGCAAAACATCAATTAATTCGCAAGTTAATTACAATTTTCCACCAGACTAATGAATGTTTCACGTAAGACAAGAGTAATTAGTTACATGAGGAAATAATATTTTTTCGGCTAACAGGACGGGTTTGCTTAATTACTTTTCTTCTTACAACCTGTGTGATCAAAAGCTATTTTCTACTTCACATATATCTTTAAAATACAGTTTACTTTTAACTTAGGTTCTATTTTCTTATTTTACTATTTTATCTTATTTTACTATTTTATTACTATTTTACTATCTTATTTTACTATTTTATACACTATTTTATCTTATTTTAGGTTCTATTTTCTATTTTACTTTATTTAGGTTCTATTTTCATTTTCTTCAAAAAACAAATGTTCAAATAATTACTTACCACCTCTAGATCAAACAGCTTCTGGTAACGAACTGTAAGACGTAAACTGTATGTAAGGAGTGACTCGGCTCAATAGTAACCGAAACTCTAGGAAACAGAATCTTGATATAAATAATAGATACATCAAAAGAATCAGCTTATTATGATGATTATAAATATATAAGATTCTTCAAGTTTAGTGTTATCTATCAAAACTTACGAGCCAGAGAAAATTTGCCTGATTTTCGATAAAGGGGGGAAATACCCCTACAATTCAAGGAATCATAATGAAAATCACACCAACAGATTCAACGTATGTTTCATCTTTTATTGCGTTTCTTATTTATTTCGAATCAGCGTAATAAGCCGATTCTTTCGATATGTATCAAACAGTTCGTGGTAACGAACTGTAAGTAAGGAACGATGTGGCTCAATAGTGACCGAAACTCTATGAAACAGAGTCTAGATCAGTGGTTCTCCAACTTAATTAGACGCTGTAACCCTTTTTATCCACAATAAATTTTAGGTACCCCTACTCAGTTACCGGTACTAAGTAAACTATAGCTAAAATATAAACAAATTTGCTAGTTTTAGAGTTAAAGCGTTATTTATTTTTTTGTTGGCCAGCCGCGCACCCCCTAAAAATTGTTGCGTACCCCCAAGGGTTATACGTACCCCTGTTTAAGAACCACTGGTCTAGATAACAGGAGATACATCAAAAGAATCGAATTTTGATATTTATTCAAAATATGTAAAATTCACCAAATTTCATGGTACCTATCAAAAGTTACGAGCCTGAGAAAATTTGCCATTTTTAAAAAGGGGGGCAAACACCCCCAAAACATCAAGTAATCTAAATGAAAATCACACCACAGACTCAGCATACCAGAGAACCGTACTGTAGAGTTTTCAAGCTCCTATGTACAAAAATGTGGAATTTTGCATTTTTTGCCAGAAGAAAGATCGCGGATACGTGTTTATTTGTTGTTTCCAGGGGTGATCGTAGAAGACCGGGAGAGGGCTAATTTGATCGGAAATCCAAAGTTCTAGTTCAAAGTTCTATCGGAGGGCAGCTAGCCCCCCTCTCATGCTCATTTTTCCCTAAAGTCACTCGATAAAAATTTTGAGTTAGCTATTTTGTTCAGCATAGTCAAAAAGGCTAATAACTGTGTCTTTGAGGAGGAGTAAACCACCCACAGTCCCGGGGGTGGGCTGCAAGTTATGAACTTCGCCCATTGCGTTGTATTGCATTGGCTATTGGGAAGTATATAGACGTTTTCAGGGAGGATTTTTTCTGGTGAAGGGGGGAAGGTTACGTGGAAGGATCTTTCCATGGAGAAATTTTTCATGGGGAAAGGGAATTTTCCATAGAGGGTGAGTCGCATTTCCCAGCATTATTTAAAAAAGCGATCAGAAATTAAATGAAAAAACAAGTTTTTTCTGCTGAAAGTAAGGAGTGATATTAAGACTTAAAATGAACAGAAATTATTACGTATATCAGGGGAGTCGCCCCCTCCTTGATACATCGCTCTTTACGCTAAAGTTTTCTTTTTCTACTTGGTGCAACAATATTTGCCATGTTGCCTACAAATAGTAGGCCTATATTCATCAGTGATGTTGTAATTGCATTCAAGCTCATTCTGCCTTGTCTCCCAATGAGATCAAACACTAGATCTGAAATTTTCCATAGAGGGGGAGTGCCGAATAACTGAAACAAAAATCAATTTTAGGTTATTATAAGGCTATTATTAGTTTTTTTTAAAAAAGGTAAAATTAATATGCAAACTTCGTTTTAATTATTCATGTACGGTGAACAATCTTCAAAATCTGCATTAATTCAAAACGCTCAGAAATTAAATTTAAAAAATAGATACTGGTGCGTTATATGGACACTGTTATTGTACAATGAGACCAGTCACGAAAAACCCGTCAAACAGGCTATTCTTAAGACACCGCTATACATAAATAACTGCAAAGCCGTGGCTCCTCAATGAATTACGATATTTCAACGATTGTTTTTTTGGGTTTTAAGGGGGTAAAAGGTACCTAGGTTAGGTATGTGTCCATATAACGCACCAGTGCCAAAAAATAAAACTAGTTTTGTTTTTAACTGAAAATAAGGAGCGACATTAAAACTTAAAAGGAACAGAAATTATTCCGTATATGAAAGGGTCTCCCCCCTTCTCAACGCCCCGCTCTACTCAACGCTTACACTATTTTTTTTTTTTATTGTTTTAAAAAGTAGAGTTTTGAGAAAGAGTCAAACTTTAGCGCAAAGAGTGGGGCGTTGAGGAGGGGACAGCCCCTTTCATATACGGAGTGACTTATGTTCGTTTTAAGTTTTAATGTCTCTCCTTACTTTCAGTTTAAAAAAAACTTGTTTTTTTATTTAATATATATTAATATCAAAATTCCGTTTTTTTTTAGTTTTGGCTACTATTGAGCCACGCCGCTACTTCCTTACAGTTCGCCACTGTTTGATAAACTTTTACCAGAAATAAGTATTTCGCGAAACATTACAACTAAAAGCATATGGATTTTTATTAAATTAAGATCTCTAATTTTAGGTATGTTCAAGACGCCTGTAAATTTCGCATCAGCTGGAACAATATTGAGTTTTAAGTTTTTTTTTTTTTTTTTTTTTGTTACTGTTTATTTTATTTCAAACTAGATCAATATAATGAAATTACTGTTCACGTGCCAAACTTTAAAGCTATTTCTTTGAATTATGTCAATCCTAAACTTCTAATGAAAATTTTTCTATGGTCAGGGCAAGAAATAAAAAATTAAACATCATTAGCAATTGGCCAGAGGTGTAACTCCCGAAATTTAAATTTAAACTATCGTCTCCAGCCAAACTAATCTCTACAAAGAGTCGATGTCAAAACTTCCGCAGTCTTACTGTTATCCAAGTTCAAAACTAATGGATTTTCTCTGAGTTAAAAGAGGATGCATTTGAGCTTTTTCCCTTGCAAATATTTAAAATTTATTCTCATAAGTATAAGACTTGTTTACATATAAGGTAAAGACCGAGGGAATATGTGCTATGTTGCTTCATGTACACTGGAAGCATAGCATCCTTGGGAATAAGCCCAGAGGGAGGCTGTGAGGCGCAACATACTAGACTGATCTGTATAGCCTAAATGGTGCGTTAAAAAATGTATGTCGCTATTTATAATTGAAATTAAAACCCTATTAAGAAATATTAAAAAAACATTGTATGTGCTTTAGCTGTCTAGGAAAAGCCTCAATTTCTAATATTTTTTTTCTGTCATAATAAAATTAAAATATAAGTTTTTGGGTCACCTATATTTTATGTTAATGCGTTTCATTAATTTGTTAGTCAAGCCATCTGTGAGGAAAATCAGCCTTAGAGGTTAAATGAGCAGTGAATATGAGACTCGACAAAGATTAAATTGTATGCCAACTTTATCGAAGAATCTCTACCACTTCCTACTTGCCGTGGTCCTGTTCCAAATTTAAAAAGAAAAGCTCGGAACTGGTCTTTTAGCCGTAGGCAAGACATACACAATGGGATATTAATCCAGTTTGGTTAGGGGGGGGGGGGGGAAGCCCAAATATTAAATCTGGAGGAGGCTAAAATCTTTTTACACATAATTCTTATTGAATTTTCGAGGTAAAAGAAATGAATACAATAATAACGACAACAGAGATTCGGGCTTCCCAAACAAAAAAAATTAATATTTTTCTAGTTATAAAAAGGGATACTATTCCGTGTCTTCTTTGAAATAAATAAAAAACAAGGTTTTTTTCAACTGAAAGTAAGGAGCAACATTAAACCTAAAACGATCAGAAGTTATTCTGTATATGAGGGGGGCTGCCAGTTCCTCGGCCCTGACTCTTTACACTGAAATCTTAAAGCTCTTTAAAAGAACTTCTCATTTAAAATCTAGGGTCCTTGTGTTTGAGTTGTCTTTCCTAAAGAATCAGGACTAAAGGTAAAACATTAGCGTAAAGACTGAAGGTTGAGGAAGGGGTATCCCCTCTTATATACAGAATAATTTCTGTAGTTTTTAAGTTTTAATTGTGCTCCTTACTTTCAGTTAATTTTTTTTCATTTAATTTTTTAATGTTTTTCAAATCATACCAGAACATCCCCTTTCCTCCAGTGTAAAATTTCTCCTGGAAAATTTATCTGGAAACTTTCATCCTCACGGAGAATTCTCCCCTGGGAAACGCCCCCCCCCCTCACCGCGGAAAATTACCCCGAACAATTTCCGTATATTTCCCAATAAAAAATGACAGGTGTGAACAGTATGAGGAAATTGAGTAACATACAGCCCTTTCCTCAGGGACTATGGAGGGTCATGTTATCACCAAAGCATATTTGTTGGACCTTTCGACTATGTTGAATTACATGGCTATCTTATAATTTTAATCAGATGTCTTTGGAGAAAAATCGGCGTGGGAGGGGGATACGTGCCCTTCAATCATTTTGGTCAAAATTGGTCAAAATTGGTCACTATATAACCTGGTCACTATATAAATTGGTCACTATATATATGGTCACTAAAACAGGCCAAAATTGGTCACTATATACGTACAGGTTACTTCTCAATTAATAAAAAATAGATTTTATGATCGCCTAAGAGTTTACATGCAACACTCGTGCGCTTGTTTGATCATATTCAGTCTTGCTTCTTCTCAGGTCTGAGGAGTAAAGAGTTTGGCTTAGTAAAGAGAGGGCCGCATCCAGTTTTTTGTTGGGAGAGGTATAGGATTATCAAATAAAAAAAATATTTGTCCAGGAGATTTTTCATCTACATTTTTAATATCAATTTACGAGTGAAAAATACTTATTTTGTTTTTTGGACGAAGTTTTTTTATCATGTTTATAGTCATAAAATCACATATGTTTTCAAAGAAAACATATGCCTTAAGTCATGTTTAAGACGAAAGATGACAAAGATGAACGAGCTCCTCTCCTCTCAAATCTGTCTGCTGGTGATTATTTACTGTTGTGTTCTGTTAACACACAGTTACATGGTTACACACAGTTACAGTTACATGAGGGTTTAGTTAAATGGGGTTGAGTTGCATGGGGGTTGACATTATTATCACATGTGATAATAATGGAAAACAAGAGGACCTATTTTCAAAAAAAAAAAGAAGAATGTAACAAATGGCCAGGAAAAAAACAGGAGAGAAACAAAAATGAAATATATACATTAAAAAAAATTCAACATAATAAATTTACACCTTTCAGAGACTCAGCACAAAAAAAAATCAAAATCACGACAAGAAAAAAAAAACAGTTAATAATGTCTAATATATAATTAGACAGGTAATAAAAGTGCTGACGGATATGTTTCTTTCCCAACCCAATCTGTGTGACCCACACAAACTCCATGGGTCCCCCACCTCTTTCTTCATGATCGCTTTTGAACTGTTAAATAATACTCGCGAACTCTGGATGTTTGAAAACGATTTTTAGGGTTTCTCCCTAATAGTAAATGCCAGTTAAAACCAGAAGGTAAATGAGGCAAAAATTGATGTTTTTCGGCGAACAATGGCTGAAAACGCCACTCTGTTGTGGTTAAAACACGCAAAATCTTTGTCATATGCTAACTTTCTTTAACAAACAAGGTACATCCAAATTTTAGTTTAAATCCCTCTTCTCTTGACTTTTAGGTCACCTAAGTCGTCGACAGGCTAAGGTCTCAAACCGGCATACACTAGCATTCAAACAAAATAAGCTTCCTATTCGACATTCTTCTGCGCAAAAGTTCCAATGTCATTTGATCCCTCTTTATCCTCGTTTGCTAAAATCTTAAAACACCCAAAAGACTTAGATATCCCCTATTCTCTAAACACAAAAGTTTAACCGTGAAAAAGACCTCAAAATCCTATTTTAGAGGGGGGGGTAGATCCTTAAAGTGAAAACATTGGTTACCATTAACTGTTTTATCTCGTTAATTTGGTTGTTGTTTTTTTTTTTTTTTTTTAGCGTAAAGAGCCTCGCTCTTTACGCTAAAGTTTTTTTATTGTTTAAAAAAATAGAGTTGTGAGAAAGTCAAACTTTAGCATAAAGAGCGAGGCGTTGAGGAGGGGACAGCCCCCTTCATAAACAGATTAATTTCTGTTCGTTTTAAGTATTAACGTCGTTCCTTACTTTCAGTTAAAAAAACTTGTTTTTTTTATTTAATTTTTGAACGATTTTTAATTAATTAATGTTTTTATTTTGGCTAAACGTACATGAATAATTAAAACAAAATTTGCATATTATATCTGGTTAAATGGCTTTCTCGAAACTTGTTTAATTTTATTTACGAACGTTTTTATTAGTAATAAATATACGTAACTTAGAATTAACTTACGTAACGAACTTCTATATTCATAAATTTTTAACACGTATATTAGGGGGTTCGCCCCTAGTCAATACCCTGCTCTTTAAACTATAGTTCGAATTTTTTTTTCCAGTTCTTGAAAAATGACCTCTTAATCACAATCAGTTGATCAGTTGAAAAACTTGTTTTTTTTATTTAATTCCTGATCTTTTTCTTTAATAATGCTGGGAAATCCGGCGCCCCCTTCATAGCAATGTCCCTTCCCCCATGAAAACTTCCTTCATGGAAAGATCCTTCCATATAGCCTCCGACCCTCTCCTTCCCCCACCTACCAGAAAAAATCTCCTCTGAAAAAGTCTGTATACTTCCCAATAACCAATACTATATGTTAACATTGAGTAAAGTTCATAACTTTCAGCCCTCCCCCTGGGGACTTTGGGGGATCAAGTCATCCTAAAAGACATTTTTATCATATTTTAGACCATGCTGAACAAAATGGCTATCTCAAAATTTTTATCAGATGACTTTTGGGAAAAAATGAGCGTGGGAGGGAGCCTATTTGGAATCCATTTTTTGGTCTCTTAAATAGTGAAAAAGTAATTGAAATTTCCTTTCCACTGAGCCTTCCAACGGTATTCTAGAACCCCTGTGTCAATACATTCACCCATGGGAAAAAAAAAACAAACAAACAAACAGACAAAACCAGCATCTGTGATCTTTCTTCGGGGAAAAAATGGAAAATTCCACATTTTTGCAGATGTGATCTTGAAACCTCTACAGTAAGGTTCTCTGATACGCTGAATATGATGGTGTGATTTTCATTAAGGTTCTATAACTTTTAGGGGGTCTTTCCCCCTTTTTTTGTAAATCTGCCAAATTTTCTCAGGCGCGTAACTTTTGATGGGTAGCTCTAAACTTGATGAAAGTTATATATTTGAAATCAGCATTGAAATCTGATTCTTTTGATATATCTATTGGTATCAAAAACCCGTTTTCTAGAGTTTCGGTTACCATTGAGCCGGGTCGCTCCTTACTTACAGTTCGTTACCCCGAACTGTTTGAAAAAAGAGTATCCAGTTGTATTTTTCTCTCCTGTAAATGAGCACCGACTCACCGTCTGCAGTTACCATAATAAGAGATTCTGTCTCTGAGGTTTTGTTTTCTTCTTTTTGCCTTCCGAAGCCCCTTTTTAGGACATGTACATATCATTAAAACTTCAATTTGTTTCTTTATTACTAATCAAAATTAAATTGTTTGCACGTCATTATTAAATTGCTGTTAACAATATTACCAATAAATAAAAAGCTTGAATGCAACCTCTTTTCCATGAAAGGTGACCGCCACAGCGTCTGTTTTAGCGTGTTTAGTGCACGTTTCTGTAGCTCCAAAGAAATGCCGCCGCCAGTGTTAATTGAGTAATTAATAATGGAAAGACATGATGAAACAATAAAAATTAACAGGGTACCATCCATAAAACTCAGAGATGTGTGGGCCAAAAAGTATTCGTCGGACGTGTTCTCAACCTTTGCCATTGGAGACGAAGAAGGTAAATATAGTAGGCAACTAATCAAAAGCGTCAAAACTGAATGGCTTCCTAGACATAAAAGGTTTCAGTCTTGACCTTAAGCGGTCAGCTAACCAAAATCGAAACACATTACGAGCATTTTCCAAAGTATTTTATTATATGTATTATATATTGTATCGAATTTGACCCTGTGCTGTCAATTCGTGAAGTTTTAACACAAAATAGACACCATCATTTTTCGATTCTATCGAGTAATTTTATGCTGGAACTGCATCTCTTTTTGCACTTACTGTGTATTGGTTTTAAACGTCTGAGATTACCCTTTTAGACGAATAGATTTGTCTGTTATACTTTTAAGACATTGACTAAACCTGGATCGTTCCGTAAGGCATGTGAGACATCAGGGGCGTCGTTTGGGAGGGACAAGGGGGGGGGGGGGCAATTGCCCTCCAGTAATGTGAAAAACAAATTATTATACCACCCATGCTCCTTGAATATCCGAAAGTAGACACCTCTTGCCCCCCCCCAAATGAAATGTTGTAGATTCGCCCCTGGGAGACATCACTATTACTGCTACTTCTACCATGAAATTGTCTCAGTCTTGAGTGCATTGAGACAGACGTACTGCCCAGACTTTTCTTTCATTCTTGTCTTTCATTAAATAAAATTAAACAAGTTTTTTAAACTGAAAGTAAGGAGAGACTTTAAAACTTAAAACGAACAGAAATTATTCCGTATATGAAAGGGGCTGTCCCCTCCTCAACGCCTCCTCTTTACGCTAAAGTTTGACTCGGTCTCACAACTTAATTTTTTTTAAACAATAAAAAACTTTAGCGTAAAGAGTGAGGCGTTGAGGAGGGGACAGCCTCTTTCATATACGGAATAATTTCTGTTCGTTCACAAACCCCTGAACCACAAAGGCCGTTTAATTAGAATAGATAGCTCTTTTGAAAGCACTAAAAAAAACTGTAGCGTAAAGAGCGAGAAATTGACTTGGGGGCGAACCCCCTCATATAAGTAATAATTTCTGTTCGTTTTAAGTTCTCATGTTGCTTCTTACTTTCAGTTGAAAAAACTTGTTTTTTCAATTTAATTTCTGATCTTTTTTTAAATAATGCTAGGAAATCCGGTGCCCCCTTCATAGAAATGTCCCTTACCCCAAGGAAACATCCTCCACGGAAAGATTCTCCCGAGTAAATCCCTCCTCCGCCCCCCCCCCCCACTGGAAAAAATCCTTCCTGAAAATGTCTGTATACTTCCCAATAACCAATACTATATGTAAACAATTGACAAAGTTCATAACTTGCATTTTTGGTCACTTAAAAAGGGCACTAGAACTTTTTATTTCCGTCCAAATGAGGCCTCTTACGATATTCTAGGACTACTGGATCGATACGATCACCCCTGGGGAAATAAAAAAAATAAATAAATAAACACGCATCCGTGATCTTTTTTCTTACAAAAAATACAAAATTTCACAATTTTGCATATAGGAGCTTGAAACTTCTCTGATACGTTGAATCCGATGGTGTGATTTCTCAGGCGCATAACTTTTAATGGGTAAGACTAAACTTGATGAAACTTGTATATTTGAAATTAGCATAAAATATGATTTATTTTACATATCCATTGGCATCAAGATTCTGTTTTTTGGAGTTTTGGTTACTATTGAGCCGGCTCGCTCCTTACTTACATTTCGTTACCACGAACTGTTTGATTTCATAAAGTTGCTAAGAATTCCTATTTTGACCGATTTTGGCCGAAGTTAGAGTCTACATAACTTTCTTGGAAAGCGTTTTAGAAGCCAAAAAGATTTACAGGCTCGATTTCTACTAGTATGCGAACATATAGAGTAAATATAAGCCCAGGTGGCTCCACCGTGGTTGACACTTATATAAAAAATTGCGGAAAAGCCAATTTTGATAAAAAATGAAAGTCCAAAATCTGAAGAACAGATACCAGTATAAATAGATTATCCTCTATTTTAGTACCATCGTAAGGAATTTTTTCTAGGCATAATAATTTTATTTTTTTTCTGCGTGATAATTGAGGGATTAAAAAAGGTCCCCAACAATCGTGTACCTTAGGACGTCTTGTCATGTTGGTACCCCTTAGGACATCTGATCGACAGTTCGAAGTACTCATTTTGTGCTTTCTCTGTGTCTGCTAATATTTGCATGCAGAAGAATTTTCCGGAGGGAGATTTTCTGCAGGAGTGAATTTTCCAGGGGGGGGGGGGGCCTAGCACCAGTAGGAAGCTATCAGGAGGTCCGGGACCAACACCGTGCTGCCATCTACAATTTAGTCTAACGCCAACAGGTTATAATTTATTCAAGAATTATTGATCGATTCTAATGGGTCAAGGTCAATTGATTTGTTGTTGTTCGTCTAGGTGTAATGACACTGGGGTGAAGTTCGCACATGCGCATTGACGGTGGGGACACGTAATTTATTCAAGGTTTATTGATCGACTCGAGGGGCAAGTGAATTTCCGAGAAATTGATTTGCATAATCGAGGGAAATTATTGATCTACGAAAGGGGAATTAGAAATGACATCACTTGTTTCCTATGAATTATACGGGATTCTAAAGAGATAGAAATTATATTTTAAATATGGCTTCTCTGATCTTACTTGACAGAGATAAATTAATATTTGATTTTTGAAATATGGCTTCTTTGATCTTTAGGTCAGCGAGATAAATTGATATTCTATCGAAACCATAATAGTGTCGCTAGGAACACCTATGAGATGAAGAGATTCACGCGGGAAATGGTTTCCTAGGAATTTCAAATGTGACAGCGCAGGGATGCCAAAACAAAAGGTTTTTTGACGGTGTTTTGAAAGGGTTTTTGAAAGGTTCATTGACGGTGTCCCCACCGTCAATGCGCATGTGCAAACTTCACCCCCAGTGTCAATACACCTAGACAAACAACAACAAATCAATTGACCTTGACCCCATTAGACTCGATCGATAATCCTTGAATAACTTATAACCTGTCAGTGTTAGACTTAATTGTAGATGGCAGCATGGTGTTCGTCCCGGACCTCCTGATAGCTTCCTACTAGAACCGTGGCTGTTCTTGTCTGACTTCATTCCACCACATCCATGCAAAGGAGATAGTTAGGAGCTGAGACACCGATCCATTCCAGAGCCAATACACAAAGACAGAAATCTGCGTAATTGAAAAAAGGAGATTGTCGAAGGTATTTCCCGGTTTCCGGTTCCACTAGCTGAAAAGAGAGAAGAGATGCTACTAGAAAAGTTTTTTAGATAGTGTTTTCTGTGTTGTTAGAAACATTCTAGCTAAGTATAGGCTGTGTTTCTCTTTCCTTCCTAATGAAGCATTATCCCCGTGTACCTCCCCCCCCCCCTGTACAGCATAAAATTCACCACCACCCCACCCAAAAAATTGTATGCATACTTTCTAATAACAAATACTACATGTAAACAATAGGCAAATTTTATAATTTAAAGACCTTCCCCTAGGGACTGTGGGGGTCATGTTATCTCCAAAGGCATATTTATTGTGTTTTTCAACTATAATAAACGATCTCAAAATTTGGATCGGACGATTTTGAGAAAAAAGGGGCTTGGAAGGGGGCCTAGTTGCCCTATAACACAAAAATAATATAAACACCTATCCGTGTTTTTTTTCTGGCAAAAAATATAAAATTCCAGATATTTGCAGATAGTAGCTTGAAACCTCTACAATAGGGTTCTTTGATACGCTGAATCTTATGGTGTGATTTTCATTAAGATCCTTTGACTTTTATGGTATGTTTCCCCCTTTTTCGAAAATCAGGCAAGTTTTCCCAGGCTTGTAGCCTTTAATGGATAACACTAAGCTTAATGAAACTAAGATTTTTGGAATCAAAAGTTTCTTAGAGTTTCGGTTCTATTCAGCCGCGTCGCTCCTTACTTACAGTTCGTTGCTACAAACTGTTTAATAAAGTATTCATTTTACTGTAGATTGGAAAAAAATGAAAGTAGATTTTGGTTTGAAGGGGAGGAAATGCAAGTTACGGATAAGATAAAGTATCTTGGATATATTTTTCAAAGTATTGGAAGTTGGAATTTGCATATAAAGGAAACGTTAAACCAGGGAAGGGCAGCAACGTTTACGTTTTTCCGAAATAATGTAATGTGAATAAAGAATCTGTTGTTGCATAAAAGGGTTTTTCTAGAGAAAATAATTTCAGTTCTACGTTACGGAGCAGAGATTGTACGGGCTGCATGGAATGACTCATTCCCTGTTTTTAAATGGTGATCTAGGGCTGTGGCTACTAAAAAATTATAAACTAGTCTGAATGATCAAATTGGGTTGAGAGTGGTTCAGTTACCGAGTGATATGTTGCGTAAGGCAGCTTACCAAGATCGACTCTCGCAGGGAAAAAAAGATCAATGACCATTTAAAATGAAAAATATTTTAGATAAACAGGGTTTTCTTTTACTGGGAATGAAGATAGAAGACCAATGAATATACATGCAAATTGGGAGAATTGAGATTAGTATCGTTCTGGAAAATAAAATGATGCAAAAATGGAGTGAGGAGCTAAAAAAATTAGAAAAGCTAAAATTTTAAAAGGAGGTTAAGGTAGTTTATAGGCAAAAGTTCTACCTTAAGCTAAATTTACCACCTAGGTGTCTTACGTTGTAGATACAGCTTAGGGCTGATTGCCCCAAATCAGCGCAAGATTTCAAAGGTTTTCAAAAAATGAAGTTGCAAAGAACACAGGTATACATGCCCTCTTTGCAAAGATGAAGAGGAAGGTTAGGTATATTGATTGGGTTGGGGTCTCTACGATAAAGGAAGGTATATTTCGAAAAACTGAATCGGTTCCTTCAGATGTCTTAAATAGTACATTGCCACATATTATCTGTATGTATCTAGATATCTATATAGCTATATATTATATAGCTAAATATTTGTATATTATCTGTATGTATTTATATAGCGAGGTATCTAGAAGTTATGTTTATTAAATGAAAATCCTAGTTTATTAAGTAAATTCATTTAAGTATTTTCATTGTGACAGAAATTTGGAAGAGTAAGGATAGCTGATGTACGATTGTGCTATTTGTGCTTTTGTGTATTTTTACTTTAAAGTACACATTGTTTTATCTTATCTTATTCATTTTACTATAGATGTTCCTACTACAATACCCTGTCCGCCAGTGGGATCAAATATTGGACAGAATTTTGTGTCCCTAACTTGGCAAAAGCCAGTTGACAATGGCGGTGCTCCAATCATGGCATACAAGGTTGAAGCTTGGCTCCTGGCCGAAGGAGCATACTGGCAAGAGGTAACTACATAAGAGACATATTGCTTCTTTACTAAACTAAGTACAAAAATATGTTTTTTTTTCAACTGAAAATAAGGAGCAACATTAAAACTTACAAAGAACAGAAATTAATCCGTATATAAAATAAAAGTTCAAAATAGGGATAAAATCCTTTTTAATAGACAGTGTATAGAAATTCACAAAAATACCAGATATTTCGGTCACATATACAGTGACCGTCATCAATAGTAAAATATACAGTGATCGTCATCAGTAGTAAAACTAGAGTTTTACTACTGATGACGGTCACTGTATATGTGATCGAAATATCTGGTATTTTTGTGAATTTCTATACACTGTCTATTAAAAAGGATTTTATCCCTATTTTTGAACTTTGATTTTATCGTCATGGAAAGGCAGTGTGGTCTCTGAAATTATCTAATCCGTATATGAGGGGGGATCTGTCCCTTCCTCAACCCTCGCTCGTCTTTCTAAAGTTTTTAGTGCTTTAAAAAGCTTCTTATTCCAGTTCAACGGCCCTTTTGTTTCAGGAGTCGTTTTAAGAATTGGGACAATAGGTCAAACTATAACCTAAAGAGGGAGGGGCGAGGAATCTTTATATGAAGAATTCCATTTTGTATACGGAGGGTCATATACAGAATTACTTTTCTTCGTTTTAAATTTTAATGTTGCTCTTAATTTCATTTGAAAAAAACTTGTTTTTTTTATTTAATCTCTAACAGTTTTTCAAATCCTGCTAGGAAGTTTCCCTCTCCCTCTTCTCCTGTGTATTTTTTTTTAGAGAAATCCCCCCGGAAATTTCACTCCCCATGGAAATCCAGCCCTCGTAGAAAATTTCCGTATCTTTCCCAATAACAAATACTATATGTCAACAAGGACAAATTTTTCAACTTACAGCCCTTTTCCCACGGGCCTTGGAGGATCATGTCATCCCCATAGGTATGGCTATTGAACCTTTTAACTACGCTGAACCAAGTGGCTATCTGAAAATTTCGATCGGATGCTTTTGGAGAAAAAAACGGCGTGCAAGGGGGGGGGGTGGTTGCCCTTCAGTCTTTTTGGTCACTTAAAAAGAGCACTAGAACGTTTAGTTTGCGTTCGAATGAGCCTTCTCCCGATCTCCTTGGATCATCAGTTTGATACAATCTGCCCTCAAAAAAAAAAAAAAAAAAAAAAAAAAAAAAAAAAAAAAAACGCGCATCCGGGATCTTTCTTCTGGCAAAAAATACAACATTCCACATTTTTTAGATAGAAGCTTGAAACCTTGACAGTAGGGTTCTCTGATACGGTGAATCTGACGATGGGATTTTCATTAAGATTCTGTGACTTTTAGGGGATGTTTCCCCATTTTTCGAAAATGAAGCAATTTTTCTGGAAACCTCTGTAGTAGGGTTCTATGATATGCTGAATCTGAAGGTGCTACTTTCATAAGAATAGCTACAATTTGTAGCCCTCTGATTGGCTGTGATCTTGTACGTCCCGTGGTAATACTTGATTCTCTGCTACTGTTGAGGCACTCCTTACTTACAGTTCGTTACCGCGGACTATTTGATCAATGTAATAGGTTTACAATGGTATCTGGTAACAAGAAGAAAGAATAATACTTATGAAAATCAACATTTAAATGTAAGTTCTAAAGACAAACGATTTCCTGAAAAAAGATGAAATTAAAACTAAGAACGAAACATCAAATAACATTTTAATTGAGAATAAGCTATAAAAACTTGCTGACTATGGAAATAATAATAAACATGGATCCCCAAGTACTTCTATCAACAAGTGGAGGTCCACTGGTAGGTTTTTAAAAACCAATGGATTGAAAAACTAATTCTTAACTTCTGTCTAAGACAAAAAACGGATAATAACCCTTTTTCTGATACTTAAGTCAAGCCATGCCAAACTAGCAATTACTGTCAGATAAAATGCTGCCAGACATATTTCGGAACAAAGCAAGTTGCTAGTTGTAAATAGTTAGCGATTAAACCAAATGCTATTATTACAAGGTCAAAAGTTGTATTTTATTATATTGCTATAATGATCTTTTTTCAAGTGCTATTATTTTAAATGAGTAAAAAACTACTCGGTCTAGAGCTAAGGAAGTGCGAATTAAAAATGGTAAAAAATTTACTTAATTATCCTCTTCCATCCAAATCTATTCAAAGCCGCCCTCTTTACACCCTCTCAGGAAGTTCCAGTGTCCCTGAACTGTTTACTTACGACTTCCTTCCATCCGATTTGGGACTCACCTCCTCTTCGTTTGTTCCTAGATGGCTGGCTGACAAGGAAAATCTTTGGAAATCTTTCATCATTCATCCCCAAAACGTATCCTAGCCATCTCCATCCTTCTCTCATAATAGCTCACATTATAGCTCGCTTTTCTTTTCGTTTTAAGCTAAAGACAAAAAAAACAAGTTTTTTTCGAATGAAAAATAAAGAGTTATATTTAAACTCAAGACGAAGAGAAATTACCCTGTGTATGAGAGGTTTCCGCCTCCTCCTCAGCCTTCCAGTCCTTACGCTAAAACTATATAGTGCTCTGTTTAAAGCATTTATAAGGGTAACAAATGTAGTGAAGGAATAATTTCTACTATTTCTACTACTACTACTTACAAAAACTCACCGCAGCACCAAGTCAACACAGCTATGAATACTCCTCCTCCATCCTAATTATTCAAAACTTCTTTTTTTACACCCTCCCCGGAAGTTCCCATTTCCCATGTTTGATACAAACGGAAACCAATAAGCCCTTATAATACTGAGGCAATTAAAAGAACGTTTTTATTCTATTCCATTTACCCTTGTGTTTGAACATTCATTTTTAAAACATTAAAGGTAAAAATTCAAACTTTTGTATAGTGAGCGAGGGTTTGAGGGGGTGGCATACCCCCTCATATACGCATTAATTTCTGCTTGTGTGAAGTTTTAAAGTTGTTCTTTAATTTTGTTTGTGTTTTACCGTTTTCAGGGTTGTACTTATTTTATAAGCTTCAACTAATGTATGATATTATCGATAATATTGCTCCAATGTGTCTTCGTCATATGTTTGAGACAGCTGCTGATGTCCATGGGCATTTGAGGAGACAGGTTGGTATGTATAGAAGGCCGATTAGAGTGTTTGCGAGGTCTGCTTTCTCTGTTCGTCACATTCTTCCGATGCTGTGGTCTCAGACGCCATCTTCTATTAGGGATATTTCTGAAAGGTCTGGCTTCCGTGAGCAGTTGAGGCACCATTGCCTGCAGGTTTACGAATTCTTATAATTTGTTTTCTCAAGTAGTTCTATATGTTTAATATGTTTTATATGCTTTTTGTTTGGTTTTGCTGTGAAATGGGAACCCGAATACACTGATGGAAGTGTGTGTAAGTTTTTTTTGGAGTTGCAGTACAAGCCCAGGTTACTGAGCTTCATGCTTTTTTGTTTATTTTTTTGCGAATAAATTATAACTCCATTGAAAAAAAAGAAAGAGAAGACTTGTTTTATTATTTTATTTCTGTTAATTTCTAATCGCTTTTTTACGGTTTAAAATGCGCTATTTTTAAATCCATCTTTTTTTTACAGCTCGGAATTTCCAACATTACCAGCTTCGATGTTTTCAACTTGAAGCCAGATCGGGAATATTTATTTAGGATTACACCTCGAAATAAGTATGGTTGGGGAGAGGGAGTGACAACAAAGAACCCAATTCGAACTGGCACGAAAGTCACACTTCCGAAGTTTATCACACCACTAAATCCTCAAGAAAGGGTTCTCGTTGGATCTGATGTGGAGCTGAATTGTGAGGTTTGCTTCGCCTTTATATTCATAGATTTGACTAGCTTACAAAGGAAAAACAGTGAATGGAAAGATTAAGAAAGAATTGTTCGAGTATTGGTGCTCAGTAGTTTTTAAATTGAAGCTAAAATTAATGAAATGTAAAGGTCAGATTGGCTGAAGAGGATGTAGTACCTTAATGAATTGCCCTATTTCGACCAATATAAACTTTTTTAGTTTGAGTGGTCAAACTATTTAGAGTTGATTGGGCAGTCTCACCATAACTTGTAGAACCTAGATTGGAGATCAGAATAAAAGACAGAAAAGTAAAAGCCGACACTTTCTTTCCTGGAAATCTAAGAAAAACTGCTTAATTTTTCCGGGTTTGAGCCGAAGATAGATATATTTAGGTTTAATGAAACTTCATTAGAAAGTGTGAATTTCTTTTTCGAATAAATGGAGCAGAACTTTCTTTTTAAAGTTGAGGAAAAGGCAGGCTCTGAAAATATTCTAACATACCTGTTTGGAAAACATTGAAGATCAGCTCAAAGGAAGTATCATTTGAGTGACTTTACAACTTTGGGTGTTCCCTGTAGTGCTGCCGCTTTGATTGAAAACCTTGCCGATACAGGGGACTTATTAGTTATGCTTTAGGTACATTGAATAGACAGCACTCTACTCCGTAAATAGTAAAATATTATATTTGTTTTCAATTTTAAACTAGCCTCTCGTTAGCTCTTCAAACTGTTGACATTTTTTACCAAAATTACCGTGGGAGATCCGTGTGAACCTGGGAAAATTAGCTAATGGGCCCTTTGTCTTTGGGATAGTCAGACGACACTGAGATTCGCAAAATGATTTTTAAGGTATCGAGTGGCCTTAAAACGAAGGCTCTAAGCTTGGATAGAAACAAACGTTCCAATTATCTAACACAGTATCACAATTTTTTTTTAACATAGTCACACAGTAATGCTGCAACCTCAAAACCTCCCCGTGACAATTTTTTAGCACTGCTTGTTTGATTTCATTCAGCATGTTTTATGCCTTTAATAGTTCTCTTAGGCTTAAAACATGTGGTGTAACTTTACTATTTAGTCGATGGTTATTTCTTAATGAATATTTTTGACGAATCAAGTTTATGAACCGTAACCTAGGTTTTGCGAGTTAGTCATGCTCAACTGTGAGTCATTAAGGAATATTAAATAGGAAAGTTATCTTGCCGTTATACGCTTTTAGATTTCGCGAAATGTATCTAATGAGTGATTAAATTGCAGGAAATTATCTTGAGAAGACTGATAAAATTTTTAAGCAAATCGGAAGTGAAGGAAGATTTATTTTTCTGATGGGGACATAGAGACAGTACTAAAAGAATTGAAATGTAATAAGATAGAAGTAGTGGCGACCCTAAGCCTGGGCAAGATGGGCAGCTGCCCATAAAGGTTTTTAGTACCTTTAAAAAAGCGTCTTATTGTTCTAATTAAACGGCCCTTGTGTTTCAGGTGTCATTCTTAAATAATCGAGATAAAACTCAAACTTCAGTGTAAAGAGCGAGGTGTTGAGGAGGGGGCAACCTTCTTTATATACGTAATTATATCTGTTCGTTTTAAGTTTTAATGTTGCTCCTTACTTTCAGTTGAAAAAAACTTGTTTTTTTATTTAATTTCTGATCGTTTTCTAAATAATGCAAGGAAATCTGGCCCCACCTCCATGGAGAAACCCCCTCCGCACGGAAATAACCTCTAGACAATTCAATCCCGGTGATAATTTAACACGGACAATTACACTTAACCACTCCGTGCGCAAAATTGAGACGGAAAAGAGAAATCAAGACATATAAAAGAATTCTGTATAAGAATTCTGAAAAATACCCCAGTGTTCACTCCCAGATTCACTCCCTGGACAGGTTCACTCCCTGGAAACTTTCCCTCACCATGGAAAATTCCCTCGTGGAAAAAACTACCAGCAGAAAATTTGCTCCCCCCCCCCACCCGAAAATGTATGCATACGCCCCAATAACAAATACTATGCGCAAACAATGGGCAAATTTATAACTTAAAGACCTTTCCCCTGGGGCTGTGGGGGGGGGGTCATGTTATACCCGAGGGGATAGTTATTGGGCCTTTTAACTATGATGAACAAAAAGGCTATCTAAAAATTTTGATTGAACGATTTTGGGGAAAAGGACGGGGAAGGGACCTAGTTACCCGTTTTTGGTCACTTAAAAAGGCACTAAAACTTTTAATTTCCGTTCGAATGAGCCCTCTCCCAATATTCTAGGACCGTTAGGTCAATACGATCACCCCTGAAAAAAAAACGAAATGACACGCATCCGTGATCTTTCCTTCTTGCAAAAAATACAAAATTCAACATTTTTGCAGACAAAAACATAGAACCTCTACAATAGGGTTCTCTGATACGCTGAATCTTTAAGATCACTTGACTTTTAGGGAGTGTTTCCTCTTTTTTTCGAAAACCAGGAAACTTTTCTCAAATTATTGAACTTTGATGGGTAAGACTACACCTAACGAAATTTATATATTTGAAATCAGCATAAAAAGGCGATTCTTTTGATATATCTATTGGTATCAAAATTCTGTTTTCTAGAGTTTCGGTTACTATTAAGCCGGATCGCTCCTTACTTACATTTCGTTATCACGAACGGTTTGATGAACCCTTTCTTGAAATTCTATGACAATTTTCTCGACACAATCACCAATTAAAAATTAGTAAATAGAATAAGAAGCACGCATCCGTGATCGTTCTTCTAAGATAAATTTTGTATTTTGTAGATAGGGGCTTGAAACCTCTACAATAAGATTCATTGATATGCTGAATTTTTCATCAAGATCACTCCCCTGTTTTACGAGTGTTTTCCTCCTTTCCGAGAATCAATTTTCTTAGACTCATAACTTTTGCCTGGCTAGTTAAACTTAATAAATTTTACATATTTAGAATCAAACAGTTCGTGGTAACGAACTGTAAGTAAGGAGCGACCCGGCTCAATGGTAACCGAAACTCTAGAAAACGGGTTTTTGATACCAATAGATATATCAAAAGAATCAGATTTCAATGCTGATTTCAAATATATAACTTTCATCAAGTTTAGAGCTACCCATCAAAAGTTACGCGCCTGGGGGCCGCGACAGGGCCATGCCGGGGGCCCCGGATTTCCCAGCATTATTAAATAAAAATATCAGGAATTAAATAAAAAAAAAAAAAGTTTTTAAACTGATCAACTGACGGTGATTAAGAGGTCATTTTTAAAGAACTGGAAAAAAAAATTCGAACTATAGTTTAAAGAGCAGGGTATTGACTAGGGGGCGAACCCCCTAATATACGTGTTAAAAATTTATGAATATAGAAGTTCGTTACGTAAGTTAATTCTAAGTTACGTATATTTATTACTAATAAAAACGTTCGTAAATAAAATTAAACAAGTTTCGAGAAAGCCATTTAACCAAATAATATGAAATTTTGTTTTAATTATTCATGTACGGTGAGCCAAAATCAAAACCTGCATTAATTCAAAAACGTTCAAAAATTAAATAAAAAAAACAAGTTTTTTAACTGAAAGTAAGGAACGACGTTAAAACTTAAAACGAACAGAAATTATTCCGTATATGAAGGGGCTGTCCCCTCCTCAACGCCTCGCTCTTTACGCTAAAGTTTGACTTTCTCACAACTCTATTTTTTTAAACAATAAAAAAACTTTAGCGTAAAGAGCGAGGCGTTGAGGAGGGGACAGCCCCCTTCATATACGGAATAATTTCTGTTCGTTTTAAGTTTTGACGTCGTTCCTTACTTTCAGTTAAAAAAACTTGTTTTTTTTATTTAATCACTCTAAAAATCAAATTTCTTTACTGTATATATTGTTACTGAAATCCCTTCTTTTAGAGTTTCAGCTACTTAGAAGGAGTCACTCCTTAAGTATAGTTTGTTACCACGAACTGTTTGATTGCAAATGCCTCAACTTCCTTTATTTAACGTCAGAAAAAAAAAAAAAAAAAAAAAAAAAAAAAAAAAAAACGTCAGATAACATCTGGTAAAGAAAAAAGGGAAAGAAGTAAATGAAAAAAAAAGTTTGATGAAGGCTTTTGCGTTAAGTAAGGACCCAATAGATATTTTCCATCTCGTATTGGTATTGAATTTAATTCTTTTGACTGACCTTGGCTAAAAGTACTGACTTATTAATTATATTAAACTGTTTAAATTGTTTATACTTCAAATCTGTTTACATTTCAATCGTTTGTTTTGTGAGAATAGAAAAAAAAACAGTTTCAAATTATATTGATCTAATTCTAATGCTGGAGATTTTTTTTGTGTTTACAAGTTCTGGGTATGCTATTTTTCTGGTGTCCTCAGCGCGGTGTATCCATGATTTTTGTTCGGGAGATTATTTTTCTCAAGGAAGGGATAACAAAAAACTTTAAAAAACTCATCAAAAATTTGTTTATATCCATTTTAATTACGTTAGTGCTAGTTGGATATTTTTTTTTGGTAGGGGGGGAGGGGCTCAAACCTCGTGACCCCCCTGGATACGGCCTTGGCTGTCCCATGGTTTAGTTTTCTAACTGAGGACGATAAATTTGCAACAATTTGAACTGCTTGGATTCAGCTTTGTGTCTGGATCAAATTTTGACCCCCAACTCTTAAAGACCAAAATGTATATAAACAAACTTTTGATTAGTTTTTAAAAGTTATTTGTAGACCCCCCTCCACCAATAAAAATACCCCCCCCCCCCGAACAACAATCCTGTATACGACTCTGTTTGTAAGTTAGACTCACGTTCAAGCTCTACCATTTATTTCACAGGTGACGGGTGAGCCTTTACCTCTGATAGTGTGGAAAAAGGATGGAATGGAAATAAATACCGAGAGATGTCTCACTTTAGTCAAAGACTCTAAACATGTGCTCGTAATAAAACATTTCAGTATTGAAGATGAAGGCAAATATTTAATTGAGGCATCAAATCAGGCAGGACTGCAAACCTCCTTTACATCTTTACTAGCAGTTACAGACCCAAAAATCTTAGAAGCTGATGAAAAAATAAAAAGGTAAACTGTATTATATCATATATCGATGATAATACCGATAATATTATATATAATATTATTATATTATATATAATACTATCGATTCTCGATAACTCGAACCTCGATAACTCGGAATCCTTGATATCTCGAATTATTTTCAATCCCATTGGAAAAACCTGTCTAAGTCGAAGAAAGAACAATACATAACTCGAAATTATTTTGCAGTTATATTTTACCTCTAGAAGTCGAAGTGACCGGGAAATTAACTCTATTACCCGAAATTCAGTAGATAAGTCGTCATTTAATTTCCACTTTACTTCCAAAGTCAGAGTCTACATCTGCATCTCTAAGTTTTTTATATGTATGTATATATATATATATATATATATATATATATATATATATATATATATATATATATATATATATATATATATATATATATATATATATATATATATATATATATATATATATATATATATATATATATATATATATATATATATATATATATATATATATATATATATATATATATATATATATATATATATATATTATGTGCTATCTTTATAACTGAGCAATAATTGTGTATGTATTTATTAATGTATATATTTTTTCTCGAAAACAGGTCTATATTTTTGGGGGGAAATTGGTATCCTGGGGTATTCTGGCCTAGAAAACGATCTAGATAGATCAAAAGTTTGAGAAAATTCTTAAAAGCCTTTAGTTTGGGGGAAAAAAGTGTATGTGAGTGACGTCATTTTTATGTATATCAGTATTGCAATGACGCTGTCACACTTAAGTGGAAAAATTGAAGATATTCATGCATCGAAAAGCTTACATTAAATTTCTTAAAGAACAAAAAACTGGTATTCACGAAAATAATTATTTATATTTTGACTATTGATTACAGCAATTCAAAAACCTTAAAAAAAAGAAATTAAAAAGTTTGAAGTTTAGTAGAAATCGTTGTTAGAACTCGGACTTGATTCAGTAATGTTTTTTTTTTTTAATATGAAAGAAAGATGAAAAAACTTGTAATTTCAGTTCAGAATCGCTAAAGTTATTACGTAAACTGCAAAAATATTTACAGTGCATGAGCACTAATTTTAATGTTTTAATTCAATTATGAAAAATACCTGAAAATTGTAAAATTAGTTTGTTTTTTTTGTTAGATAAAATCAACTGATTAAGCTTACAGGTTTGATTAAGCTTACAGGTTTGAACGCAACCAGTTATATTATTTCAGTAGGATGGCCCAAAAACGAAAATTTTTAATAATTACAAACGACGATTCTCTATTACGACAAAGGATTACAACAATTCAAAAACCTTAAAAAAGAAAACCAAAGTTTGAAGCTTAGTACATATAGTTGCTAGAAATCGGACTACCTTCAATTATCAAATATCTTTGAAAATACATCTGTACGAAAAGACAGCAAATTGTTTGAAGCTTAGTACATATCGTTGTACCTGACAAGAACCTGATGCTGCATCAGCCTCTGTTAAAAAAAGGTTCGGCGTTATGTTTTTCATAACGACAAAAGACGAACCAAGGCAAAAGTTAAAGGTCCAATAACAAAAACAATGTAATTTTACAAAGGCTCTAATTCTAATTTAAGGCTTTTTAAAATGTTTAAGGGATTGATTGATGAAAATGAAGCACAGATAAATCTGATTAGAAAACTAGTGAAAGTGAGAATTGTAACAGCTAAAGAAAAAGGCATGGAACAAACGACAGCGAGAATCACATTGAATTGTAAACGAATTTTTGAACAATGATCTGTGGTTGGAAACTGAAAAAATGTATTTGTATCTATAATGCCTTAAGAAATCAAATGAGATAATGCATGAATCTAAACTGCTAAAGCAAAAGACGTGGACCACCCTGTGAAAAATACGAATTCTTTCTTAAGGTCCTAACCTATTTAGATCGTTTTTGTGGCCAGTTATTTCTGTTCTTTGTTTTCCAACCTTAGACTTCATTGTCCATTTTTGTTCACCTTTACATCAGAAAGTATTTTCCACGGCTTTTGCTTTAGCAGTTTAGATTCATGCATTATCTCATTTGCTTTCTTAAGGCATTATAGATAACAAATACATTTTTTCAGTTTCTAACCACAGATCATTGTTCAAAAAATTCGTTTACAATTCAATGTGATTCTCGCTGTCGTTTGCTCCATGCCTTTTTCTTTAGCTGTTACGATTCTTCCTTTCACTAGCTTTCTAATCAAATTTATCTATGCTTCATTTTTATCAATTAGTCCCTTAAACATTTTAAACAGCCTTAAATTAGAATTTGCGCCTTTGTAAAATTACGTTGTTTTGTTATTGGACCTTTAACTTTCGCCTTGGTTCGTCTTTTGCCGTTATGAAAAACATAACGCCGAACCTTTTTCAAACAGTTCGTGGCAACGAACTGTAAGTAATGAGCGACCCGGCTCAATGTCCCAGCAAAGCGAATCCGAAAGAATACTCAAAAGCCTCTTTGGTCACTTGACCCTAACTTTAAGGCCTGTAAAAATTAAGCTAAATTTTGGCTAAAAGTTTGGACAGATTGTGGTCGGCCTAGGTCCGGTAATGTTTTTCTTATTAAACAGAAAACTAAATTAGAATTTAAGAAGTATCTAAAAAGTGTCCGATACCGAGGGCTTGATTTTCCATCTTTGCCTAAAGATTGGAGGAAAGTAATTAATTCAAGTAAAACAGACGATTCTGATGTAAGTAGTAATGCTATTCCACCAAGTTCTTGGCATGCATATTATTCGAAGATTTTCTCCGTTTTGAATTATTCTGTTCGTAGAAAGTTTGGCGAAACGATTGTTAAAAGTGTCCCTATATTTCTAAGTCAGCGCTTAATTTTGCCTATATCGCGCTGTGAAGTTTTGATTTCTTTGAATCATCTGAAGTCGAAATCTATTGATACTGATTGTATCTGTAAATGCATCTAACTCCCCAATGTGCTGAACTTGTGTCACATCTTGCGCTTTTGTTTCTGATGTGCTTGGCATCTTCTGTCGTCCCGGAAAGCTTTTTGTGTGGCAGCGTGACTTCAATCAAACAGTTCATGGTAACGAACTGTAAGTAAGGAGCGACCCGGCTCAATAGTAACCGAAACTCTAAAAACCGAAATTTTGATACCAATAGATACATCAAAAGAATCAGATTTCACATTTGATTTCAAATATATAAGTTTCATTAACTTTAATCTTACCTATCAAAAGTTAAGCGCCTGAGAAAATTGGGCTGATTTTCGAAAAAAGGGGGAAAGACCCCTAAAAGTTATAGAACCTTAATGAAAATCACACCATCATATTCAGCGTATCAGAGAACCCTACTGTAGAGGTTTCAAGCTCCTATCTACAAAAATGAGGAATTTTTCCTTTTTTGCCAGAAGAAAGATCACAGATGCGTGTTTATTTGTTTGTTTGTTTGTTGTTTTTTTTTGTTTTTTTTCCCACGGGTAATTGTATCAACATAGTGTTCCTAGAAATGCATGGAAGGGTTCTTTGGAACGTTAATTGAAAATTATAGTGCCCTTTTTAAGTGACCAAAAAAATTGGAATTCCACTAGGCTACCTCCCACGCTCATTTTTTCCCAAAGTAACCGGATCAACATTTTGAGATATTTATTTTGTCCAATATGGTCGAAAATATGATAAATATGTCTTTTAAGATGACTTGATCCCCCAAAGTCCCCAGGGGAGGGCTGAAAGTTATGAACTTTACTCAATGTTAACATATATTATTGTTTATTGGGAAGCATACATAATTTTTCTGTGTTTATTTTGTGTGTGATGGGTGGTTAGGAGAGGGGCGGGTTCTATATGGAAGTATCTGTCAATTACGTCAGTTTTAATGGGGTAAGGGACAGTGCTATGAAGGGGGCGCCGGATTTCCCAGCATTATTAAAGAAAAAGATCAGGAATTAAATAAAAAAAAACAAGTTTTTCAACTGATCAACTGATTGTGATTAAGAGGTCATTTTTAAAGAACTGGAAAAAAAATTCGAACTATAGTTTAAAGAGCAGGGTATTGACTAGGGGGCGAACCCCCTAATATACGTGTTAAAAATTTATGAATATAGAAGTTCGTTACGTAAGTTAATTCTAAGTTACGTATATTTATTACTAATAAAAACGTTCGTAAATAAAATTAAACAAGTTTCGAGAAAGCCATTTAACCAAATATAATATGCAAATTTTGTTTTAATTATTCATGTACGGTGAGCCAAAATCAAAACCTGCATTAATTCAAATACGTTCAAAAATTAAATAAAAAAACAAGTTTTTTTAACTGAAAGAAAGTAACGACGTTAAAACTAACACCTAACGCAACTTTGCCCGTATATGACCGGGGCGGTCCCCTCCTCAACGCCTCGCTCTTTACGCTAACGTTTGACTTTCTAACAACTATATTTTTTTAAACAATAAAAAAAATTTAGCGTAAAGAGCGAGTCGTTGAGGAGGGGACAGCCCCTTCATATACGGAATAATTTCTGTTCGTTTTAAGTTTTAACGTCGTTCCTTACTTTCAGTTAAAAAAACTTGTTTTTTTTATTTAATTTTAAAAAGAGGAAAACCGCCAACAGAGTGCTCTTCTTACCGTCCAATTTCTTTTTCTTGTAATATTGGCATGGTTTTTGAGTATATTCTTTTACCTAATTTAAATGGAAATATATCTTTCTTGGCTGAAAATCAACTTGGTTTCAGACTTGGTGTGGGGTGTCAACATGTTCATCGTGTCCTTTCTTCTATTCTTCTTTCTAATTCTTCTAAGGGTAAGAGCGTATATCTCTGTACACTTGATATTTCAATGGCTTTTGATTCTGTTGTTCATAACCAGCTTTTCTTTTCTTTGGCTTCTTCTGGTGTTAACTTTTTGGTTAATTTACCTTTTACGGTGTGAGTATTCTAATTCTTACCTCTGCCTGAAATCGTCTCAAGAAACAACTATTAAAGTGCTTCGTGGTGTTAGGCAGGGAGATGTTCTATCACCAACCCTGTTCAAAATTTGTATTTCTACTGTTCTGGAAAAGATCTCAGGCACTTATTTTTCTGATTCTACTGATATTTCTAACATTGCCTATGATGATGACATTCTGCTGATTAGTCGTACTAAGCCAGCTCTTTCTGCGATGGTTTTTTTAGTTTCTCAGTCTTTCCTAAAAATTGGTCTATCCCTGAACCTTGAAAAGTGTGAATTCTTATATTACAATCTTTCTTCGTCTACTCCTCCTGTATGTAATGAATTTTCTGTACTTTCTCTCTTCATTTCGGTGGCTTGGTATTACTGTTTCGAATTCTCTAGCTCAATTTCGTAAACAGATTGTTGCTGATTCAGTAAGAAAAATTCAGTTCAGTTATTCAAAAATTGTAGCAAACCGTGGAAAATATAACGGAAGAGCTCTTGGGCGATTATTCCCTACTCTTTCTGATCATACTGTACTTTATTTTTCGGGTGTTCATTCTGTTCTTAAGCTAAAGGATTTGAAAAAGATTAAAGTTATATATTTCAAGTTTTGCAAATTTCTTCTTTCTCTGCCGCCATGGACTATAAATCGGTATCTAGTTAAAAATTTCTATGTTAAAAGCTTTCTGCAGATGCATTTTGTAATATTGGCCCTGGCCATGGTCTTTTACAGTTCTTTTATTAGTTTAATTTAATTGCTAGTGTTTGTTGAGTTCTTTTTTGTTTTTGTTTTTTATTATTATGTTTATACTCCACTTGAACTACTTGTTGTCTTGTAGTTGTGGGTAATAAATGATTGATTGATTGATTGCTAGCCGAAAGCCTAAAAAACGGAATTTTGATACCAATAGATACATCAAAAGAATCAGATTTTAATTGTTATTTCAAATATATAAATTTCATCAAGTTTAATCTTACCCATCAAAAGTTACGTCCCTGAGAAAATTATTTTCGAAAAAAGGGGAAAAGACCCCCTAATAGTTATAGAACCTTAGTGAAAATCACACCATCGTATTCAGCGTATCAGAGAACCCTACTGTAGAGGTTTCAAGCTCCTATATACAAAAATGTGGAATTTTTCATTTTTTGCCAGAAGAAAGATCACGGATGCGTGTTTATTTGTTGTTTTTTTTTTTCTTTTTCCCAGGGGTAATGACCCAGTATTGACCCAGTGGTCCTAGAATATCGTGAGAGGGCTCATTCGAACGGAAATTAAAAGTTCTAGTGCCCTTTTTAAGTGACCAAAAAGATTGGAGGTCAACTTGGCCCCCTCCCACGCTCATTTTTTTCCTGAAGTCACCCGATCGAAATTTTGAAATAGCCATTTTGTTCAGCATAGTCGAAAATCTAATTAATATGTCTTTGAGAATGACTTAATCCCCAACTGTTCCCGGGGGAAAGGCTGCAAGTTATAAACTTTGCCCATTGTTTACATATAGTGTTGGTTAATGGCAAGTATGCATGCGCTTTCAGGAGGATTTTTTTTCTAGTGGGGGGGCGGGGTTAGAGTAGGGGATACGTGGGAGGATCTTTCCATAGAGGATGTTTACTTGGGGGAAAGGACATTTCAATGAAGAGGGCGCCGGATTCCCCAGCACTATTTAAAAACCGATCAGAAATTAAATAAAAAAACAAGTTTTTTTCAACTGAAAGTAAGAAGCAACATTAAAACTTAAAACGAACAGGAATTATTACGTATATGAGGGGGTTCGCCCTCTAACAATACCTCGCTCTTTACGCTACAGTTTTTTTTTTAGTTCTTTCAAAAGCCATCTATTCTAATTAACCGGCCTTTATGAATCAGGGGTTTGTAATTAGAACGAAATTCGAACTTTAGCCTAAAGAGCGAGGTATTGCCTAGGGAGCAAACCCCTTAATATGTGCAATAAAAAGATACAGATATATAAAATCATTAAGGAAGTCAATTACTTAGTTACGTCAGAACAACATTTCGGGAAAGCCAATTAGCGAAAAAAAAGGAAAATTAATATGCGAATTTCGTTTTAATTATTCATGTACGGTGAGCCAAAATCAAAACTGCACTAATTCAAAAACTTTCAGAAATTAACTAAAAAAAAAAGTTTTTTTAACTGAAAGTAAGAAGCGACATTAATACTTCAAACGAACAGAAATTGTTCCGTATATGAAAGGGGCTTTCCCCTCCTTCAACACTTCGCTCTTTACGCTAAAGTTTTTATTGTTTTAAAAAATAAAGTTGTGAGACAGAGTCAAAGCTGTATTAATTCAAAAACGTTCAGAAATTAACTAAAAAAAAACAAGTTTTTTTAACTGAAAATAAGGAGCGACATTAAACTTAAAACGAATAGAAATTATTCCGTATATGAAAGGGGCTTTCCCCTCCTCAACACCTCGGTCTTTACGCTAAAGTTTGACTCTGTCTCACAACTTTATTTTTTAAAACAATAAAAACTTTAGCGTAAAGAGCGAGGTGTTGAGGAGGGGAAAGCCCCTTTCATATAGGGAATAATTTCTGTTTGTTTTAAGTTTTAATGTCGCTCCTTACTTTCAGTTTAAAAAAAACTTTTTTTTTAGTTAATTTTTAACAGAGGCTTATGCAGCATCAGGTTCTTGGCTAACGTCCTTATAAACTCTAATGTCATTATCTATAGCTATTTCATCGCTTGGAGCTTTTATAAAATGTTGAACGTCGACTTTTGCCCCGGCTTGTCTTTTGTCATTATGAAATATATATCGCCAAAACTTAATTTTTTTCACAAAGGCATGGTAAGCATTTATTGCCTTATCCATGTTAGAATCCCAGCCCAATTATCATAACTAATATTTTCAATTTTCGCACGTTTTGACTCCGCTGTCGTTTATCTTCCGTTTTTCTATCTTGTTAATTTTTTATTTTCATTACTTCAAGCAATTTGCCAATACCCTTTGCTTTAGCTGCCCGTATTGATCTAGTTTTACATGAGGGTCGAGGCTGTAGATTTATTAATTGTTCAGGGGGTGGGAGAAAAACTTCTTTTTCTTCCAGCGATTTAACATTTATAAAACTTGTAAATTTTGTTTTTGGGTCTTGTCTTATTTGATGGTCCAGTTTGTTGATTTTCACCTATTGTGAATTTAATGCCAATGCCCTTTGCTTTAGCTGCCCTTGTTGGTCTAGTATTACATGATGGTCCAGGTTGTAGATTTCTTAATTGTTCAGGCGGTGGAACAAAAAACTTCTTTTTCTTCCAAGAAATTCTTATTTATAACGCTTGTACATTTAGTTTTATGGGTCTACGTCTATATATGTTTTTCATACTGATATGTCTTTTCATACTGTATCTTTTCAAAGGTATTCAATTATTGAAGTAATACGATTTCTAACACCGATTGTCTAGTAAGCTTCAAACTTTTGGTTTTTTTAAGGTTATTGAATTGTTATAATCCCTTATTAAAATATATAGCCTACAAATATTTTTGCAATTGCTAGTTTTTTGTTGCTAGTAAGGAGCGACCCGGCTCAATAGTAACCAAAACTCTAAAAAACTCTGATACCAGTAGATACATCAAAAGAATCGGATTTTTATGCTGATCTCAAATATAAAAACTTCATTAAGTTTAGTATTTCCCATGAAAAATTAAGAGCCTGAAAAAAAATTGCCTTATTTTCGAAAAAAGGAGGAAACATCCCCTAAAAAATTCTAGAATCTTAATGAAAATCAGACCATCATATTCAGCGTATCAGAAAACCCTATTGTAGAGGATTCAAGCTTCTATCTGCAAAAATGTGGAATTTTGTATTTTTTGCCAGAAGAAAGATCACGGATGAGTGTTTATTTTTTTGTTTTTTTCCCCAGAGGTGATCGTATCGATCTAATGGTCCTAGAATATCGCGAGAGGACTCATTTGAACGGAAATTAAAAGTTATAGTGCCCTTTTTAAGTGACCAAAAAATAGAGGGCAGCTAGGCCCCCTCCCTCCCACGCTCATTTTTCCCCAAATTCACCCGATCAAAATTTCGAGATAGCCATTTTGTTCAGCATAGTCGAAAATCTACTATCTTGTTTACATATAGTATTGTTTACATATAGTATTGGTTATTGGGAAGTATACAGACGTTTTCAGGAGGGAGTTCTTTTCTGGTGAGGGGGGGGGGAGGTTGGAGGAGGGAGTTACGTTGGAGGATCTTTCCATGGAGGATATTTTATAGGGGAAGGGACATTTCTATGAAGGGGCGCCGGATTTCCCAGCATTATTTAAAAAACGATCAAAAGTTAAATAAAAAACAAGTTTTTTTCAACTGAAAGTAAGGAGCAACATTAAAACTTAAAACGAACAGAAATTATTACGTATATGAGGGGGTTCACCCCCTAGTCAATACCTCGCTCTTTAGGCTAAAGTTGTTTAGTACTTTCAAAAGAGCTATCTATTCTACTTAAACGGCCTCTGTGATTCAGAGGTCATTCTTGAAGAATTGGAACAAAATTCAAACTTTACCGTAAAGAGCGAGGTATTGACAATTTTGCAATTACCAGTTTTTTGCTCTTTAAGCAATTGAATGTAAAATTGAATGTACTTGTTTTTTATTTGTTCTCCATGCATGATAATCTTCAATCTTTCTACATAAGAGTGGCAAGTGTAACAACGTTATTACAATACTGATGTATATGAAAATGACGTTGCTCACATAAATATTTTTTTCCAAAAAATTAAGGCTCTTAGCGAATATTCTCAAACTTCTGACCTATCTTGATCGTTTTTTTTTCAGGCCAGAATATCCCAGGGTACCAACTTTCCCAAAAAAATATGGAGCCCTTTTCAAGAAAAAAAAATAAATATATACATACATACACAATTATTCCTCACTTATAAAGATAGTATATGTATATATATACATATATGTGCCAATATTTATACAGGCAAAATGTATTATGCACAGCTCAGCGGATATTCAGTATTTTTTGTTTAGGCGATTGCAACTTTTTCCAAAGAATAACCAGCCAATGGCACCACATTTCACTATGCGCGCAAGAGATAGACGAATACAAGTCAGCTACCCAGTAAGGATCACATGCCAAGTTGTTGGTTTTCCTAAGCCAGAGTTGAAATGGTTCAAAGAAGATAAGATGATAACCCAAGACGGTACATTTCTTTCTTGTTGTTCAGACATTTAGTTTTTTAGATATTTATCCCAAAGAATCAAAAGCCACATAGTTTCTTTTTTAATCTGTCTTTTTATTCTCTTTTCTTTAGTTTACTTTCTCTTTTCTTTTCTTTAGTTTACATTCTCTTTTCTTTAGTAAACTTTGATCTTAAATTTGTGAAATGGTGTGTAGTTTTAGAGGTCTCGAAATTTTGAGGAAGGATACAATCAATTGCTCATGTCTTTCGCCTCCAGGCTATCAGTAATATATTCTAGGTTGTTTCAGAAACTCTTTAGAGAGACAGGGAGTTGGATCTCAAGGATGCCGATAAGACAGAAGACTCCTATTCCTTGCCCGAGGAGACAAGGGAGGGTTTAAAGTCTAAGACATGGCAATTGAGCTTCTTCAAAATAAGCTTCTTCAAATTCTCTCTGCAATACGAAACTTGTTAAATCAGTTTTAAGTTTCGGGATCTGAATGTAACTAATCAGATGTATTCAGTAAAATACATTCTTGGGCTCAGGTTTGTCATGTATAAAAAGAAAAAGAATGTCTATGTACTGTTTTTATACTTTCAGCATCAAAGCAAGGTTCCGTCAAGGTGAGGTAGCTAAAACACTATTCAGTTACATTATAGATATGATAAAAGCCAAAAAAATCAACTGCCAGTCTTAGACAGTGCATGCAGAGGGATGGGGAGATTCCTCAGAGGTTGAACCCCCCCCCCAATTTTGATATTTCTATTATTCTCTCGCTCTTTGTTACATATTTGAGCCGTTTTGAATTAATTACGTCTTGTCCTTTTTATTTTCTTGCGGCGTGCATGTTTGGTGCGGATTTTAGAGATTGTTTTCTAACGAAAAGAAAATTCACTGATGGCCTTCTGTTTCAAACTAAATGTGGCAATCAGATGATAATTACTTTAGAAGTCCTATAAGAAGATGCAGAAAAAAGTATGCTGCAGTTCAATCACTAAACTTGTAAACTCCCTTGGAGTCTATGTAATATCAGTAATACAAGAACTTATTTCTTATTTTATTTAGCAGAAGAAACAAAGTTCAGATAATTCTACTACAGTACTAACACTTGATTATTTAAATTGCGCTTGTAGGAGCCATAATGGAAGGAGAAAAAGTCAAAAATTCCGGATTTGTTCTTACTAATAATAAGCTAAACAGTGCTCGTTCTTCCCGTGTTCGAGATAAAGAGGTGTGAATACGATTACCTTAAAAATAGATTAAATATTCAGAATTAGATCAGAATATCAAGTTATTATTGTTTTTGTTCAAATATTTACATGGCACAAAGGACTATGATTGTTTGATTCATTCAATAAAAAGCATCATCACCGTCAGTAATTTGTGTAGTCTTTGAAGTTTCATGTTAAAGATTCAAATAATTTGTTGAGTTCAGTTCGGTAGCTTGCATTACAAACATGCTTTTGATTGCTGTTTCTAAATTTACATTTTAATTGTGTTTCTTAGAATTTATATCAGTTACACATAGATTTTTGCAATTCGTTAAAAAATTTTAATTCGTCGTTTAAACTTTCTCTTTTTTTTTTTTTTTTTTTATTTTTTTGGCAACGATTTTTCTATTTTTATCCATTCGTTTTGATTGATGTTATATTTTTGTTCCACTGCAAATGTCTTACATTTTCTACAAATTATTTTCAATCATCGAATGAAGGAGTCAGGATATTATTCAAAAAAATTGGAGTGTGGACTTATATTTTGCTTTGTGTTTGCCACCTGTGTTTTTTACATCTAAATTAGACTTTTAAACAGCATATTTTTAAACACACTGTTAATGACCATGAATTTGCGTTACTTAAAATTGTCATTTGAAATTAACTTTCTGTTAAAAGAAACATCTATTCTTTTGCTTTAACCAAAGAATCTATCGAATGACAGGCATAAAAAAGAAAAAAAAATGGGACATAGCCTATACTTTTTTTTTATTTCAGACCAGAGAAGAAAAATTTTTGTCCCCTTCACTCAGTCACAAAATAGCAAGTCTCCTTCAGGCATAGGCAAAAAAAAAAAAGACGTATACCCTCCTAAAATTATCTGGAAACCAACTGATCACTGAAGACTGTAGCGTCTTCTTTTTCTAAACATGACACAGATTTGATAACGCGCTTATCGTCCCTGGAAATAGACGTCATAACCTTAGTTCAGTTTCCATAAGCTCATCGTGATGTGTAGATCGGAAACAACTGTCATTGCGCGTGTGTGAAGGCGTAGTATGAATCTTGTGTGGTTTTAAATCTGTGTCACATATTTTTAATGGAGAGTATAGCCTTTGTCGATACTGTTTATTCTGTCTACTATGTAATTGATTCTGTTTGCAAAAGTATACCGGAGACATGCTTGTTTTAGCTACCTGTTTTATAACATCAGAAGATTGGATAGGTATTGCGGACGCTTATCAATCTTTTGAAGCAAGATGGGGCCTGTGGTGTCTTAGCACTTTTCGAATGTCAAATTCAATTTCAGTATAAGGAAGAACATGAGCATTAAAAGTTACATCTGAAAAAGGGGGCAAAAAGGTTTTTTATCATAAAAGTATTATCATGGAATTAAAAGAACACATGCCTTATGAAAACCTTTGGTGATTAAATTTATTAATTTGCTTGAATCACTTTTAATATTGTTGGACTTCAGTAAATCATGATGGATTTTTGGTTCCCCACATCCAAATTTCATACTGCTTTTTCATAGCTTGTGGTATTTAGTTTTAACGAATCAACACACTGAAATTATGTCTGCTAAACAAAACAGTCAAGCACTACATTTCTTGCAAAATCAACGAACACGTTCCAAGATGCAATGCAGTGACGGTTGTCGAACAGATTTTTCCAAACAGATTTGAATTAACATTAATCGTCGCAAACCAAATCCTATAAGGTTATATTCAATATGCCTAATATGACCAAATGTTGCTTATATAAACGTAATCCCGCAAATACTAACTATTTGTTTTTTTTTGTCAGATCATTGCATATTTTGGCAAGAAGAGGACTTTTACACATTAGAAATTCAAAACACTCGTTTTGAAGACAGCGGGGTGTATAAAATCGAAGCTGCCAACACTTTGGGCGCCATAAGATCGCAGTGTCACCTCACAGTCGACGGTGGAGTTAAGGCTTACATATCACCACTCTTTATGCATGAACTTGAAGACAAAGTTGTAAGCGATAGAAGCACTCTTCACCTAGTGGGTAAAGTAGATGCATACCCTGTCGTTGGTGTAACCTGGTAAGAACATATTCTTATGAACTAGTTTGATATTGCCACTCTCACTCCTAACGCTTTTGGGGTAATTAATATTTTGCTAAGGTGCTTTAAAAAAAGAAGATTAGGAATTCAATGTGTGTTCAATCACGCTTTGATTATCCTGATGTACATCGCTCTTCTGATTCTCCCTTTCAGAAGAGCTTAACAAACGTTTCAGAAATGTAACAGGTACTACAGTCATGACCCTAAAATAACATCGGTTGAATATTCTAGGGACAAATATCTAAAAAAAGAGTCCAGACCTTGCTCAAAGTCATCTGCATCGTTGCTAGGTTATAATGTGACACTTAAAGGTTTGTTTAGTTTTACTATGTATCGTCAGGCTTGAAGATGATCTCCAAAATTAAGAACTAGAAACCGAAAATTCAACGAACGATCGGTTCTGAATAAAAAAAAAAAAAAATATGCCGTTTAGGCAGAATGTTGTAGTAGCCACCACTTTTCTTGATTTTCAAGTCAATATATTTCCCTTGCTGTTGAAGCCAAGGGACAGAAAGTTTCCTATACAGGGGTTTCGGACAAGGCGGTTCTAATGGTGTACTTTTTGTTTTGATCTGACTCTTTTTTTTAGGAGTTATGTATTTTTATATTTCTTAACATTGGACGTGATCGTCTCTTACTAGGTTGCTAGCTACCGCTGCAGTCCGGATCAACTGATAAAGCATTTACAACTTCTAGAAATGACTTCGTCATAAGAAATTAAAAGTTAGCTGTAAGTGGTTTGCCCTGTTTTTTAGAACGACATTCTGATCACGCAAAAAAATATACAAATCTAAGTACGTATGTGTGTTCAAGCTTGCCATATATGTTATATCCTAAGCTAAGCTTTTTATTTGGGCTTTTTAAGGTGTAGACCAGAAGGAAAGGGGAAGTGTTACTGTTAGGTTGCCTATAATCTCTTTCTGAGGTACCTTGGTTTGACGTCAAAGATCCCTAATGATAAACGTAATAAAATATCGGGAGGGATAAAAATAAATTATAACAGTCAAAAACTAAAATTTAACGTTCCCCCAAACAATCAGGGTGCGGAAAACACAGGATAGCTCCCCCCGAATTGCACCTCCTGTGTGAAGGGTCATGAAATGGATATCAACACTGTCGGTAGGGACTGTGAATTCCATTGCCGTATTCTTTACCTATTTTTATGCCAAAAAAAATTGTCCGAGGGGTGGCAAAAATACACTAAAAAGCAACTAAGAGCCAGTTTGCAACCTAACCTAACCTAATTGGGACCACAGACCTTAAAACAAACAATTTCGTCAAATTTACTGTATTCAATATTAATAATCTATGCGGAGGTGTTTTCGGATTTAGAACCGTCTGGAATATGATAAGATGGACCAAAATTCATGAAGAGATCTGAAATAACTTGCAGTTCTTCTTCAGAAAAGCAAGGTTGCAAATCATTTTTTCTTGCCTGAAGCAACAAGGTTTTTGTTCGAATTTAGATTGAAATATTTTAAAACATTTTTGTTGCGATGAGTATCATAGTATAGTCTGGTATGGTATATTTGACACAAAAAAAAACACCGCGCCGTTATCACAAAAAAAAAATAGAACAACGTACAAGTGCAATTAAATGATTCAATTTAAATTTTTTAATCGAAATGAGTAAAGCAAAGAAAATCATTCTATATATATGTACACGAATCCTGGAATGTATTTGGGGGAGCGTAAAACAAAAAAATAGGTGAACTTTATGGAAACATATAAGAAATTATAGGTAAAACTGTGAATATCTTCAAATTTGGGGCTGTGGACACTTGAGGGCCTACCACAAGTCCATACTTGATTAAACAACATATATTCAAGGAGGAGCAGGCACGCAATCACGGGGGAGCACTAAAGAGGCATTAGCCCCCGCCGCCCTCCCCCCAAAAAAAATCATTCTGTTAATGTAAGTAATGTCTTAAAATACCGGTTTTTCTACGGAATTTTTAAAGTTTTCCATTGGTTGCCCAGAGACCCTGGTTCAGCCCCCCCCCCACCATAATTATTTTCTGATTGTGCCACTGGGGAGGAGTGGTTGGTACTTTGAAGTGGGAATCCCTAGTCCATGTGAACGAAGATCAGGGTGTCTTATAAGGGTAGATTACATTGAATTCACTTGATGCAGAGTAAATTCTACTGAAGCCAGTAGTATTGTCAATACACAGAAAATAATAATAAAGTTCGGGTTCTGGTGTTCCTCCAAACCATCTGTAGCCATTGTTTGTGCTTGAAACTATTACCTAATTCTTCAACCTTTACAGGGAGCATGGCCCACTTAAGCTGATGTGTAAGGTTATTGCTATCTTCTATAAAAGTACGGCCTAAAATCAATTGAATTAGCTATGGTTCTAAATCTATAGAATTAGCCATCTACAAGCTTCAAATATTAATCATTTATGGGGAAATTTTTTGAAAATTTTCAAGTTACGAAGCTGGGGAAACTGAAAGGACACATTTCCCGATTGTTTTCTTATAGTTATATAGTTATCTTTTTTCATATAGTTATAGTTATATAGTTATCTTTTTTTTATAACTTTGACTCCATGTGATTTATCTTCGTTATATATGTTAATATGTTAAAACATATTTCAAAAATTGTTCTTTGCCTGGATGTTGGGATTGGTGAATTTGGATTTTAGTATGAATTTTGTTATGGTGTTCTCGCGCTGGGGTGGCCTCCTCTGTTATCTCCTACCATGTGTGTCTTTTTTTTTCATTACTGATATGATTTATTTGTTATTTCGGCAATTTTTTTTTATTTTATGTTTTTGGCCGACACATCGAGCCCTGCTCCCCGTCAGCCAGTTTAAAAAAATTATTTATTCATGTAATTTGTTTGTTAAATAAACTTCTTCTTCTTCTTCTTCTTCTTCTTCTTCTTCTTCTTCTTCTTCTTCTTCTTCTTCTTCTTCTTCGCTTTAGGTTTAACTACGTCATTCATATCAATTTCTTTCTATTTAAAATTTTCAGTTTGTCTCTTCCTCTACGAGCTAATATATAATCCTTTTTAAACTTAAATTCAATCTTTAGTTATTATTTTATTTTTTGTTTATATTGTTTTTGTATGCTGGTAATAATTACTACTGGCTGATGAGCATTATTAATGATAGCAAGTGATCCTAATACATAATAGAAACGAGATAAAGTTATCTGTGATGGGTTTCAAACTGTAATGGAAATTAAAAAGGCACTAGAGCGTTCAATTTAAAATCAATTGAGCCCCCTCCAAAGTTAATAAGACCACCCCTTCAATGTGAAAGAACTATGGGAAAATAAATATAATATATTGAAGCCTTATGGCTCTTTACCATAGGCAACGCTAAAGTGTTGACTTTGAAAAGGTGGCATGTTTGGTCCTGGGTCTCCAAAAAGGCTTAGGATATTAAGGTGAAACTTTGAGAAACATTGATGTTGAACAAGGTCAAAACACACAATACGCATGCTTGTTGTCAAAAGGACGTGTCAGCAATATCTAAAGAACGGCTATAAAGAACTGTTATTAAGTTGAAACTTTCAGGGTATTTCGAGGAAGGCGTTGAAGAGTAATTGGAGGGAAAGTGACCCCTTCCCCTTACCTTTTTAGATCCACCCTCCGCTCAACACTGATAGAAATTTCGAAAAGGCAATTTTGCTCAAAACAATTAAAAGCTAAAAGTCAAAGCCATTTGTAACGGCCTACATTCCGTACTGTCTTTTATTTTAGGATGCTACTATAACAATTTTAGCCTTAATTTTTGTATCAATAAATTCAAAAATCCTAAAACACCAATTTTGGTGTGAATTAAGCACCAATTTTGAAACACTAACATATTGGAACAGTGACGTCAACCGGAGGGGGGGGGGAGGGTTGCCTTCAAAAATTATGTTTTTTGAAAATTAACTTTTTGGGGTATTTTAATTGAACAAACTGTTAATTTGAAAAAATTACCCCCCCCCCCACACACACACACATGATCTTAAGAATACATTCTCCGCTTAGATTTTTGTGAATTGACGCTACTGACCCGAACTTACTTTTGCACTGCTGTATTCTAATATTAGCCTCAAATTTTTAATGAGTAAGCTCAGAATTCCCTTAAATGCAAATTGTGATAGAAATTGAAAGCCATCTTAGAACCCGCGTCTTCTGCATTCTATGTTTTGATATCAAGACACTCACGTTGTAATTTCAGTCTCATATTTATAAGGTGTAACTTAAAAGATGCTAAAATAGGAAGTCATGAATTTCAAACACAACTTTTGAAATATTTACTCAATGTGTTTTGGTTTTGGGGTCTCATAATTGGAATATTTCCCTTTGATGACCTAGCTCAGGAGTCCGTGTGGACTGTGGATAAATTGGAACCATTGTGAAAAAATGTCGCTACATCGAATATTCTCGTATAGTAGATCCATGGTATAATTTTAGCTTCATACTTTTTATTACTGCTAGTACTACTAAAAATTCACTGCAGCACCAAGCCGCCTGTGGCCAACACAGCTTCTCAGGCTTCTCCTCTATATCAGTCTATTAAGAAACTCCTTCTTTACACCCCCCCCATAAGTTCATATTTCCCTTAATTCTTTCCGTATGACGCCCCCTACACAATTTTGGGGTGATTTGCCTTTCGTTTGGCCTTAGACGGTTGCCCATAAGGACGATCTTGGGCAATCTACCCATCCTTCGTCCGCAGAACGTGTCCTAGCCATCTCAACCTGTCTGTCATTATAGCCCTTGAAAGTGTGATTGACCCGCATTTTTCGCACAGCTAACTGTTTGAGATAAGTCACGCAGTCGCTTACCCAAAACAATCTGTAGGCAATTTCTCTGGAAGGCATCTAGCAAATCCTTCTCCATTTTTCGAAGTGCCTACGCTTCAGAACCATATTTGACGAGTGTCACCAATATAGCTTCTACTTGTAATTACTTACTTCGAAATGCCTTACATTCTGAGTTTGGTGAAAATGACTAAGCAAAGACACGTATGACAACAAAGAAAAATTAGGTAATTCACTGTCAGGGAAAAAAGAAGTAAATTGGGAATATTTTGGTAGGACCTCCCGCCCAACCGTCCTCAGAGCAAAACAGAAGCCTTCAGATTTTCCTGCCTGGACTGAGGACGCCTGAGCGGAGATTACGGCCGAAACAATTGTTGTTTTTTTTCCTTTTTCCCTGTTTGTGAATTACCTAGTTTCTCTTCTCGTTTTGTCATGCTTAGCCAGTGTGGTCTAAAAAATTATTTCAGTGAAAAATTCCACATCATCTGTGAATATGTGGCCTACCTACTGTGGCTTGATTTAGGACAGTCACGCTGCAATCAAGATTTAATCATTTAACGTTATTCTGCAAATTGTCCCTGAATGACCGTAAGTCAATAGAACACCAAAATATAAGTATAATGAAGATAGGGTATAGAAAAAGGTATAAAACAAGTCTACCTTTCTCAGTGAAGTCAAGCTACAAACATTTAGGGGGGCAACAAATGTTTTTTCTAAATCCATGGGGGGGATTTGTCGTTTGTTGTTGTTTTTTTTTGAATAGAAATACAAAAAAAGTATTTTTCAATGAAAATATCATGAAAAAAGTCTTTGCCAAAACACAGAAAGGAAGGAACAAATAAATCTACCCCCCCCCCTTGACGCGACTGACCTTTCTACTAGAATTCATTTATAAAGCCTATGTTTTGGGTCGTGCATTTTATCAGCAAATTCTGCTAACAAATTCATTGGCTTTTGTCGAACTAAATCTATGAATATTTTAAGGTGAAAATGTATCTCATTTACACATAAATTGGGAGTGGCGTATAGATTAAACGCGTCACATACTAGATCATGCTGGCAAACAAAAACCATGTAAATATATATATACCGATAATGAGTAAATTCAGTTGCCACAGAAAAAAATTACCAACAAAAAATTGTCAAAAGTCTGTTTTTTTTACTTACAATTTTAAAAAAAAATATTATTTCGGGGGGAGGAGTTACAGGAAAAATAAAAAAAACGCAAAACCAATTTGTTTATATAAATTTTTATTACGTTTTTACGAGTCAGACAAATATTTTTCGGGAGGGAGTTCAAAACCCCTGCACCCCCTACCTGGATACCGCCATGGATATGATACAAAAATGCAATAAAAAGTACAATTTATTTATGGTGAGATTTGCAGAGTCATTGATTTCTTGAGGGTATGCTGCTAGTGTTGACAAATAAATAATTACTAATCGTAACGGTGGATTACAAATATTACTCACAAGAATCCCTTGAGAGAATATTATGTAATAAGAAAAGGAGTGGCCAATAATCTAATGTTTATCCTTGGAAAAGGCAGGTAGCTGACGCCTTGTGGCAGCTGCTACGCTCAAGTTCTGCAGGTAAGAGTACCAGTTGTTGTAGTTGACTGGAACCAACCGCATAGCAGTACCAAAACCAGTGACGCTCAGGATTACAAAAGGGATATTCAGTGTTTTTTTTCTTTTTTAGACGCTTTCTGTTCTAAAAGGTCTTTTCGGAAAAAGGAACATTTTAGCTTTCATTTTTTAGAAGCAACCCTTTGTAGGATCCAATTTTGCTCTTTCGTTCCTGCAGCAGTAGTGAAACTGGTACTTGTCAGGTATTGGAAACATATCCAAAAAATTAAGTTAGGTTAATCCTAATGAAAAATAACAAAACATGATAATAACATGATACTTTAGAAAAAAATATGGAAACCCAACCTAAAGAAACCTAACCCCCCCCCCCACCCCTAATTTGCAAATAAATAGCCCAAATTATACAAGTCTAATGCATTCCGTCTAAGTCCAATGCATTGCATCATCCATCACTTGTTTTGCAGCTATGAAGCCGGTTTTCTGAGATGTAACCCAAGCGTAATTCTTGAATGTGTTTCCAAAAACCGACAAGTACGGTGCAGCCTAGTAAAGGACGAATACTGTCCATAGTAACAAAAAGTAGCCTGAAACCCCTAAAAACGTTGTGAAATCCAAATAAAAAGTATACTATTAAAACTTGCTTGGCCGAAAACCCTATAGAGGAAAGTTACAGTCTCTTGGCTTTAATAACAAGGAAAATCCATTGACTTGAACAACAACTCCAGAGCAGCTAACTCCAGAGCCCTTGATTTTCAGTTTGACTTGACCAAACCGCTATTTTTCTGGAGGTCCATTAAATGTGTCCCTTTTTTCTCGTTTTGTCACTTTGGTCCCCAAAATATTTAGCAACAGTGGTAATTCTTAATCTAATTTTTCAACAGCACGTCTAGGAGCATATGATGATGTTGCAGCAAAACCGGAAATTTACAATTACTACTACTACTGACAACTCACCGCAGCATCAAGCCACCCAAGGCCAACACAGCTACACACGCTCCTCCTCCATCCCAATATATTCAAAGCCTCCCTTTTTACACCCTCCCAGGAAGTTTCCATTTCCTTTAAATCTTTCTTTATGAAGTCCTCCCACCCCAGACGAGGACGATCTGCTCTCCGTTTGGCCCCAGACGGCTGGCCTAAAACGACAATCTTTGGCAATCTGTCATCCTTCATCCGCGCAACGTGCCCTAGCCACCTCAACCTTTCTTTCATTACAGCCCTAGAAAGCGGGATTGAACCAAATTTTTCGTACAGGCTACTGTTTGAAATACGGTCAATCAGCCGATAAATAAAAGTTCAAATAGGGATAAAATCCTTTTAATAGACAGTGATGTAATAGAAATTCACAAAAATACCAGATATTTCGGTCACATATACAGTGACCGTCATCAGTAGTAAAATCATACTACTGATGACGGTCACTGTATATGTGACCGAAATATCTGGTATTTTTGTGAATTTCTATTACATCACTGTCTATTAAAAGGATTTTATCCCTATTTGAACTTTTATTTATCGTCATGGAAAGGCAGTGTGGTCTCCGAAATTATCTACGTCAGTCAGCCGGGTACCCAGAACAAGCCGTAAGTAATTTCTCTGGAAAACATCTAGCAAATCTTCATCCGCTCTTCGGAGCGTTCATGCTTCAGAGCCATATTTGACCACTGTCATCATTGTAGCTTCTATTATTCTAATCTTGGTTTGCAGACTTATTTTCCTATTCTTACAAACTTTTTTTAACTGTGAAAAAACACCCTGAGCCTTGGCTATTCGCAAAACCTTTAAAAGTTCATTCATTTTGCTCACACTATCAACTACGATGCTTAAATCATCAGCACAATCTAAGTCCAGGAGAATTTTTCCATTTTTTCCCGTGGTCTCCCATTGCCTTTCCTGTGCTCCTTAAGACAAAATCCATCAAAATAATCCATAAAAAAGGGGAAAGGACACATCCCTGTTTAACTCCTGAATTAATACAAAACCAACTGCTAACCTCATTTCCTACCTTAACTGCAGCAGTGTTATTCTCTTACAAAGCACTAATCCCTTTAGTGTATTTGACTGGTATACAATACAAGGATAAGACCTTTGCTAAAGCTCTTCTATCAACAGAATCGAACGCTTGCCCATAATCTATAAAACTGAGGACCAAAGGTGTTTGACAACTCTGGCACTTTTCAATTATTAGCCTAAGAGTGAAAATTTGGTCGACATATCCTCTACCTTTCCTAAAACCGCACTGTTCTTCTTTTAAAACTTTGTCTACGGCATCTCTCAGTCTAAAAAGTATCATATTACTAAGTAATTTACTACTTACAGAGACTAGACTAATGCCTCGATAATTACCACACTCACAATTATTAACCTAAGAGGGAAAATTTGGTTGACACATACTTACTTACTTAGTACTTAGGTCCCCCTGAGCCATCTGGTGTGCATAGGGCATCGACGAAGCCTCGGTAAACGTCACGTATTGGCGCTGCGGCAAGTACATCCTCCCACAGGGGTTGTGTGAGCACTACGTAGATCATGATCCTACGTGTGTCTGAGCATGTTTCTCGGTCTTCCCCTCTGTCGATGCCCACGCGGCTGCCATTGTTGAACCTGATTCGGAATTCTTGAGTCCTCCATCCGAAGAACGTGGCCAAGATAGCTCCATCTCTTCTTCTTAATCACTTCAGTAATAAGCGGCTGGCCAGTTCTTCTGTGGACCTCAATATTGCTGACTCTTTGACGCCAACCGATATTCAGCACGCGTCTCAAGCACATATTTTCGAAAGCTGTGAGTCTTTTCTCTGTCCTAACATCTAGTTTCCAGCACTCACTGACATACAATAGCACGGACAAAACGTTGCTATTAAGAAGTCGCAGCTTTAGTGCAAGCGTGTACTTCTTTGATTTCCGTTGACACATGATCTACCTTTACTAAAACCGCACTGTTCTTCTCTTAAAATTTTGTCTACAGCATCTCTAAGTCTAAAAAATATCCTATTACTAAGTGATTTGCTACCTACAGAGACCAGAATAATCCCTCGATAATTACCACACTCACTCTTATCACCTTTCTTCTAAAGTGGCTTAATTAAAGTTCTTCTAAAAAAGTGAGACACTTCCCCTTTTCAGAAATTATATTCATGATTTTTACTGTCTTATTTCTTCCACAAGAGCCACCACATTTGAGAAACCTATTTACGGTACTATCAGCATCAGGAGCCTTATTATTTTTTAATCCTTTTAAAGCTGTGGCTAATTCTTCCTCACAAAACATATCTTCGTTCACATCCAAGTTATCACAAACTTTTTCATTTTCATCTATATCTTTACCTGCAACTCCCTTTCGGTTTAGAAAATTCTCAAAATGTTCTGCATATCTCTCCTTAACTCTTTCCTTATCACTAATTGTGGCCTCGTTCCTATGTTTAACTGTGACAAGTCCGGATTGACGACTCCCTCTCAATTTATTAACATTCCAGTACAATACTTTCGTTACATTCCTTTTATTTTCATATTATCTATTACTCAGATAATTCTTGTACAACCCCATTCTGCTCTCTATTAAACATAAAGCTTTTTTCGATGAAAATGAATGTTCATTGCTAGTTTAATATACACATACTGATATTTAGTGATCCAATTGTGAATATCATTTGAATTACTAAAGCTATAAAAGTAAAAAACTTTACATTTTTTCAGTAAAGTTCAAATTATGTCTGGCCTTCGGAGGTTATAGGGTTTTTGAGCCCAACTCAAGTTAATTTCTGCTCGTTTTGAGTTTGACTCGGTTATTTATTGTAATTTCTGTTCGATTTGGGTTTCATTTATTTATCGATGCTCATTTGTGGTAGTTTCACGCTTGGTAGATTATTTGATTTGATTTTTGCTCATTTTTTTTAATGGAGTTCTATACTTTTCTTTGAGAAACTTATTTTGTGGAAAATTTTTTTTTAAATTAATTACTAATAAAAATGTTCGTAAATAAAATTAAACAATTTTCGAGGAAACAATGTAGCCAAAAAAAAGTAAAATTGATATGCAAATTTTGGTTTAGTTATTCATGTACGGTGAGCCAAAATCAAAACCTGCATTAATTCAAAAACGTTCAGAAATTAAATAAAAAAACGTGTTTTTTTTTTAACTGAAAGTAAGGAGCGACATTGAAACTTAAAACAAAAAGAAATTATTCCATATATGAAAGGGGCTGTCCCCTCCTCAACGCCTCGTTCTTTACGCTAAAGTTTGACTCTTTCTCACAACTTTATTTTTTTTTTTAATGAAAAACTGTAGCGTAAAGAGCGAGGCGCTGAGGAGGGAAACCTTTTTCATATACAGAGTAATTTCTGTTCGTTTTAAGTTTTAATGTTGCTCCTTACTTTCGGTTAAAAAAAAAACTTTTTTTTTATTTAATCTTATAAGAATCTTGTAGACATAGTTATGTAAAACTGCAGTATATTTGTAGTAAAGCTGCAGTATATATATATATATATATATATATATATATATATATATATATATATATATATATATATATATATATATATATATATATATATATATATATATATATATATATATATATATATATATATATATATATATATATATATATATATATATATATATATATATATATATATATATATATATATATATATATATATATATATATATATATCGTATATTTGTTGTGACAATTTATTTTCTTGTGGGGGGTAATGTGACAAGGGTACCAATAATGAACCAAATTCACAAGTTTATTTAAAAAAAAAAGTAATAAAAAAGAGAAAAACGCGGAATGAGGGCACCAGAAAAACTCTTGGGGGTTGGGAGGAGAGTGAAAATCTTGTGGATCCGTCAGCGTTATAGGCATTCTCACATTTTAGAGCTTAATAAGTAGCCATAGACACAGAATGGGCCAAACAACAAAATTGCTTTTGTGCGATAAAATTACCATATCAAACAGTTCGTGGTAACGAACTGTAAGTAAGGAGCAGCCCGGCTTAATGGTAATCGAAACTCTAGAAAACGGGTTTTTGATACCAATAGATACATCAAAAGAATCAGATTCCAATGCTTAATTCAAGTATATAACTTTCATCAAGTTTAGTCCTACCCATCAAAAGTTACGCGCCTGAAAAAATTTGGCCGATTTTCGAAAAAAGGGGGAAAGACCCCCTAAGAGTTATAGAACCTTAATGAAAATCACACCATCATATTCAAAGTATCAGAGAACCCTACTGTAGAGGTTCCAAGCTCCTATCTACAAAAATGTGGAATTTTGCATTTTTTGTCAGAAGAAAGATCACGGACGCGTTTTTATTTTTTTTTTTTTTTTTTTTTTTTTCCAGGAGTGATCGTATCGACCCAGTGGTCCTAGAATATCGTGGAAGGACTCATTGGAACGAAAATTAAAAGTTCTAGTGCCCTTTTTAAGTGACAAAAAAATGAAAAGCAACTAGACCCCCTCATACGCTCATGTTTTTCCCAAAGTCACCTGATAAAAATTTTTAGAGTGCAATTTTGTTCAGCATGGTTGAAAATATGATAACTATATCCGTTAAGATAACTTAATCCCTCGAAGTCCCCGGGGGGAGGGCTAGAAGTTATGAACTTTACCCAATGCTAACATATAGTATTGGTTATTAGGAAGTATACAGACGTTTTCAGGGGGATTTTTTTCTGGTAGTAGGGGGGTGGCTGGGTCGGGGTTTATGTGGGAAGATCATGAATGAAGTTTTCATGGGGGAAGGGACATTGCTATGAAGGGGGCGCCAGATTTCCCAGCATTATTTAAAAAAAATCAGAAATTAAATATAAAAAAACAAGTTTTCCAACTGAAAATAACGAGTAACATCAAAACTTAAAACGAACAGAAAATATTACGTGTATGATTAGGTTCACCCCCTAGTCATTACCTCGCTCTTTAAGCCAAAGATTTTTTAGTACTTTCATAAGAGCCATTTATTCTAATTAACGGCCTTTGTGATTAAGGGGCCATTTTTAAAGAATTGGAACAAAATTCGAACTTTAGCTTAAAGAGCGAGGTATTGACTAGAGGGCGAGCCCCCTAATATACGTATTGAAAATATATGAATATAGAAGTTTTTTACGCGTGTGAATTCGTAAGTTACGTACATCTATTACTAATAAAAATGTTCGTAAATAAAATTAAACAAGTTTCGAAGAAACCATTTAACCAATTAAAAGAAATATTAATATGCAAATTATTTTTTAACTATACATGTACGGTGAGCCAAAATCAAAACCAGCATTAATTCAAAAACGTTCAAAAATTAAATAAAAAACAAGTTTTTTAACTGAAAGTAAGGAACGATGTTAAAACTTAAAACGAACAGAAATAATTTCGTATATGAAAGGGCTGTCCCCTCCTCAACGCCTCGCTCTTTACGCTAAAGTTTGACTTTCTCACAACTCTTATTTTTTTTAAACAATAAAAAAGTTTAGCGTAAAGAGCGAGGCGTTGAGGAGGGGCAGCCCCTTCATATACAGAATAATTTCTGTTCGTTTTAAGTTTTAACGTCGTTCCTTACTTTCAGTTAAAAAAAACTTGTTTTTTTTATTTAATCGCTTAAAAAGGAAGAATGCATGTGTTCTCAATTTATGTGTACGGAAAAATAATAGTTTTATTTAGTTTTATAAAAATAATAGCAAAAAAAAAATAATAGAAAAATAATAGTACGGAAAAATTTCGGTGGAAATTTTTTAAAATGCGATGCGCAGAATATTCAATTTAGCTCATTGTTAAGGCTGAATAAAAAAGATCAAATTTTTATGCTCATTCAAAATGTATAAAATTTATCAAGTTTAATGTTACCCATCAATAGTTACGAGCCTGAGAAAATTTGTTCAGTTTTTGAAAAAGGGGGGAAACACCCCCCAAAAATCAAGTGATCTTAATGAAAATCAAAGCATCACATTCATAATATTTGAGAACTTAGTTGCGGAGGTTTGAACTTCCTATTTACAAAAATGTGGAATTCGCATTTTTGCCAGAAGCAAAATCACGGATGCGTTTTTTAGGGGTGATCCTAGAAGATCGGCAGGGGGCTCTTTTGATTGCAAATCAAAAGTCCTAGTGCCTTTTTTAAGTGAAAAAAAAATCCTGAAGGGCAGCTAGTCCCCCTCCACGCCCATTTTTTCTCAAAGTCTTCCGACCAAACTTTTTATATAGCCATTGTGCTCAGCACAGTCGAAAGATCGAATGGCTATGTGTTTGAGGTTGATTTGAACCCCCACAGGTCGCGTGGGAAGGAATAGAAGCTATGAACTTTGCCCATTGTTTACATATAATGTTGGATATTGGGAAGTATACAGACACTTTTCGGGGGGGTTCTGGAGTGGGGGGTGTTACGTGGTAGGATCTTTCCACGGAGTAATTTTTTGTGGGGGAAACGTATTTTCAATGGAGGGGGCGGGGCTGGATTTCCTGGCATTGTTTAAAAAATGCAACTGAGATTAAATTAAAAGAATTGGGGGTCACCCCCTTGTCAATGCCTCGTTATTTACGCTAAATTGTGACGTTTTATTCCAATTACTTAACAATGACTCTTGAAACACAAGGGACCTTTAATTAATTTGATAAGCTTTTTTAAAAGTTTCAAAAAAACTTTGGCGTAAAGAGCGAGGTATTGAGGAGGGGGCAACCCCTCACATACGTTATAATTTCTGTTTGTTTTAAGTTTTAATGTCGCTCCTTACTTTCAGTTTTAAAAAACTTATTTTTTTTAAATTTAATTGCATAATGAACGATAGCAAATCGTAGACATACTTTATCAGCAAACTGCAACTATGCGATGCCTGCAGAGTGCATGCAATCCGCAGAGTAGTCACTAGACAGAGACATATAGAAAGGATAAAACCAAATAAAGAAAACAACTTGACAATGAATTTTATTTTTTGTGAATTTTAAATTCATCAGTTTTAACTAAGAAAGGGATAAGAGTTTCACTGCAGACTTAAAAACCTCTTCTGACAAATCGTTGTGCTGTGGCTAACTAGTTGAGAATAACCAAAATTAAAAAAAGATGGGTTCAAATAGTTTTTAATATTTATTACACTCTCAAATGAAAACTGTAAATGTAAACGTGACTGACAGTAACGATTAATTTTCAAAGCTTCGAAAATTTTTACCTCGACATTTTGTAGAGTAACGAAAAACCTGTTTGCAAAACTGAAATAGAATTTGAAATTAAAATTATACCACTTCAAAAGTGTTAAATAAAAATTAATAACATACTCTCTTTAAACTGATATTATTAAAAATTATTTAAAACCATTGTACACATTTTTTAATGTTATCAAAAAGCATTACCACAATTTAATATTCTTTTCTTTTTAAGCAAAGCTAAACTTTTAGCAAAAACTTTCAAGTTATAATATTTTGACGAAAAGTTCCTTAATAAATTGGGAAATTTACAATCTGCTCAGCTCCTTAAGAGGCTAGTAACGTTGAATGCATTTCTTGAATGCGGCACATTAGGAACTCAATCCCAATACTTTTGGCGATTGCCACCCACTGTTGCTGGGAATAAGTTAAAGGTCGTTGGCCCTTCCTTTTCTTATGAACATTGTCTGTCTTATAAAAAAAAAACATCATTTGGGACCAGCGGTGAAATCAGAAAAGAATTGTGAGGGGGAGGGAGCTGACCAAGGGTCCCTGGGCCAACCAACGGAAAACTTATAAATTCCTTAGGAAAAACGGTATTTTAAGGCATTACTTTAGGTTTATTTTAGCTCCTTGAATGCAAGTTTTATCTAGGGACCAAGGAATGAATGATAAAACTGAGCAGATTATATAAGATTTAAAAGCAGAATGTATTTTTTCTTGAGGGGGGGGGGGGCTAAGGCCTCTATTGCCCCCTCCCCGTTGGGGCGTGCCTGTCTTGGTATCTGTATAACGTCTAATGGGGTAACCATCAGCACAGTTATCATGGTATGTCGGAAGACATTAATCCAAAGGAAAAGACAAAACTTAGGAAAGATGGTAAAAAAGGGTGAATTACGTGTTGAGTAAATGAAATGACATGAAAAACAGTGAAAATTACAAGATTTTAGGGTAGCACGGGCTCAAAGTTCCTTTCTCTATAACCCCTTCCCCATTGGAAGAAGGGTTACAGTTATTAACCGTATAATTCCAAAGGTAGATAAGTGCCGTCAAAGTAATTGAATCTTGTAACGGTATTAGTAACAAATCTTGCTATGAAGGAACTTAAAGTATGAAGAAAGTGGCTATGTTAGAGTTAAGGCAGTTAACGATATTTGATACCTCTTCGCTTTCCAATCTATGGACAAATGACATATTGTAAGGGATTGACGACGTTTCTTGACTACTAAAGTCCTTTGGTTGGTCCTAAAGTGTATTGCTACAGCTAGGTTCGACCTCTGGGTCCTGATATCAAACTCACTGCATCGCTATTGGACACTTCACAGAGGCTCTCAAATTGTTGGTATAAATTTTATCCCCACTTTCGGGTATAATTGCTTAAGGCTGATCAATAATTGTAAGACCAATTCACCACCAATGTAGTAATAAGTGTGTGATATCACCATCAGAACGTATCAAAATAACACCGTTTCTTGACTACTAAGGTCCTTGTGTTGGCCCTGCAGTGCGTTGCTAGAACTGGGCTCGAACTCTGAGAACCTTATCACCTACCTGAGATCTAACCCACTGCACCACCACTCGACAAACTAAAGACATATTTATTTACAGGCACAGAGATGGCTTGAGACTGAGACCTAGTAGGAAACATGCCATGAAATTGGATAGAGACGGCACAGTGACTCTAGAAGTCTCCCATGCTTCAAAACGTGATGCTGGAACCTATACCTGCACTGTAACAAATGAGGTATAGAATACACTGTTAAGCTACCTTGTAATCAGGGTATCTTATTGCGTTCTGACTAAAAGGGTAGATGTAGGGTTTTATGTAGCTCTAAACATCATTTGGCTTTTTTCCTTCTGGAGTCAGAAATTTATTGTTGAAAAACTTTGCGAAACTCATCTTATAGAATATAATTCTCTTGTATCTTTCTTTCAGTTCTCTTCGTTTCAGTTTATCTTTCTTTCTTGCTGTAAATTTCATATCCATGACTTCCCTATGTTGATATATGCCACAGTTGTCCATCATCCTGATTTTATCATGATTTAATTGAATTAAATTTTAAACAAAATTAACGGGCAGAGCATTTACTTACTCGTGGTGATTCTAATTATATAAATGGTATTAAGATTACAGTTACAAGCTAGCCCCAAGCATTTTTGTCGCTCCATATTCATACCATAAGAGTATGAATACGGGGTCAATTTTCCTTAAGAAAACAATCTTTACGATGACAGTTTTTATTTTATCGCAAAATACCATCACTTCTGATAGTAATTTGAGAATACTTGTACGTTGGGCTGCTGAGTAAATTAGATAAACCAGCAAGGTCTTGGAAATAAGTTTAATCCATTGGCAAATAGTAACAAATTAATACACGTACGCATTATACATTATTTTGTGAGTAGGACTATTTATCTTCAAAGCCAATTGATAAAGCTTTCTCCTTGCTTTTTCGTGCGAAGTTGTCTATAATATCATCTTACAGCCTCTCTGAAACCATCCTTCCCTCAATAATGGGCTGGGAGAATGATGTCAATATGTCACGGGTGACTGAAGATCTTAGGTAGTTCTTCACCTGAGAAAGGGCGGACAAGGATCGTTCTCCAGGATAGAAACTTAATAGCTTACTTGTATACTTCGTGATTCCTGAGGTGGGAATTGTGCGGTGGTGGAGTGCACCTTGCACTTTGACGATTAATCACATCAACCCAATTTTTGTTAAGGAAAAAAATCGCTCAAGGATAATTTATTGCGCCTCTTGGCATTTTGCACCCCCCCCCCCCCTAGGCTTAGGCCTACTGGGGCTATTGTTAAATCCTGGCCTCGACATTCAGTTGGTGTTTAGTGTAAAAATCAGGAGTTGAGCAGGGTTGTGTTCAATCCCCATTTATGCCGATCATTTTGATGGACTTTTTCCTAAGGACCACGGCAAAGGCTGTGGGAGCGCATGGACTCAAGTAGTAAATTAAAACTCTCCTAGATCTTAGATTAAATTTAAGTTTCCTAAACTTACATTATGCTGATGATTCTTAGATGAAAATACTAGTAAAATGAATGATGTTTTGGAGGTTCGGTTAAGTTTGAAAATTAATGTTCAAACCTAAGGAGGTTCCACCAAATCAAGATGAAGAAGGAGAATAACGAGAAGATTGATCAAGTTAATAGCTCTACTTACATGGTAGTATTAGTAGCAAATATGGTGGATGCAGTGTATATGTTAAAAATGGAATAGCCAAGGTCCAGGGTGTTTTTCCACATTTGAAAAAAGTTTGGAAGAACATAAATCTGTGAACCAAGGCGAGAATGTTGAAAGCTACAGTGAAGACTGTGGCCGAGTATGTTTCCGAAACTTGGGCACTTCGGCGGGTGGAGGAGAATTTGCTAGATGTTCTCCAGAGGAATTGTCAATGCATTGTTTTGGTTGCCCGTCAGACTAACCGTATTTCAAACATTAATCCGGACGAAAAATGTGGTTCCATCTTACTTTCTAGGACTATTATTAGAGAAATGTTGAGACGGCTAGGACACGTTTTGGAGATGAAGGATGACAGATTGCCGAAGATTACCCTTATCAGCAATCCATCTAGGGCCAAAGGGAAAGCAGGTCGTCCTCGAAGGGTATGAAAGAGATTGTAAGAAAGGATTCAAAGGAAACTGGAAATTCTTAAGAGGACGTAAGGAGGAAAGCTTTGAATAGATTGGGATGGAGATTTCCACCTAGGTCGTACACGGATTTAGCTAATAGGAGTTTAAGTCAAGGGAAATCAAGTCTGAAGGACTTTGCAAAAAAATACATATATGCTCAGAGAAGTAGATCCTGTATTGCTTGTTTGGCATCTCTTATGAATTAGCAATTGCTCAAGCTACTAAGGAACTTAAATTTTACTTTATCTTTGTCACTTTATTTCCTTTGGAAGACGAAATGAAATTTCAAACTGATTTTCAACAGTATGCCAGTACATAGGATTTTCTTTTGGGGGAAGGGGATATTTTTGAAAAAAATAAAAGATAGGTAAACTACACAGAAAATGTAAGAAAACCTGAGAAATAATTTTGATATTTTTGGGGGGGTGGGAAAATGTGCTCGAACCCCCTCTCTGGGTCGTGGTAGGTGCACAATCACAAATTTTTTGCTTCGCTTTAGAGCAACTGTTCTATAATTTTTTTTAAACTTTATGAACAACCACGATTCAATGCCCAAATATGTCATGTATAGATCTCTATGGAAGAGAAAAAAATTATGCGATAGGTGATTTGTCTATCAAAATTCTAAAACAGCTGATATATACCCTAACTAGAAATAGGATGCCAACAAGGGCGGATCCAGGAGTTTTTTCGGGGGGGGGGGGGTTACTAATTTTTGACTCAGTTTTCGACTAATTTTACTGATTTTTACCGAGGTTTTACTAATTTTCGACTTATTTTTGACTCGGTCAAAAATTTCGGGGGGGGGGGGGTTCAAACCGGGTAACCCCCCCCCCTGCATACTGCCTTGGATGCCAATATAGTACCTACATTTAAAATTTGCTTAATTACATAAACTATTCTATTGGTTCTAAATTATTCCTGGAATAATTTTTTTTTCTATTTAGAAATAGATTTCGAGAAATAATTTAGAAATAAATTTCTAAATTATTCCTTCTTTCACTAATTTCAAAGCTAGCTGATGTCAACTTCATCTGACTTCTCAGTAAACCAGACGACATACTAACCATGGACTTGGAACATGCCTACAGTCCAACACTCATCATCCCACCTTTCCTGCTTGCCAGGATAACTTGTAAAGTAGATGCAATGCTAGACTAAATAGAAAAAAAGTGTCTGTAACCTCCTATTTCAAGAAAATTACATTTCCACAAAGGAAGTATAACATAATTCTTATATACAGCGCTCGGTACTTTCCCATTATGTGGTCACCTATAAAAAGTCAAGTCTGATTAATGCTAATGAAATAAAACAAAATAGGATGAATATACAACAGTTTATAATAAAATTTGGGCTATATATTTGCACATTATGGGGGGGGGGTAAAGTATTGTATATATTAAATACGTAACCTAACATAACCTTTGTACCTTTTTCTCCCCCTAAACCCCCAAAAAACAACAGTTTAAATATTGTAAATTCAATGAGAAACCACGCTCTTCGATCAATTTAGTCTCCATCACTGCATTCATTCGACTGTCTATAGCCGAGGTGTCCATATAATGTGAAAGTACCGAGCGCTCATATATCATTTTGGTTTAATTGCTTAATGTTTTTTTATCCCAATGTCTAAATTTTCTTGTATCTCAATTCCATCTTCAAGTAGCCCTAGCTACTTGTTGATTTTTTTTTATCATTTCTAAATATGTGTATATTAGCTTCCCGCTATTCAAGCGAATAAGTATCTTCTAATCCATTCTAAAAATCGGAAGCCTATGAAATAATTCATTAGTTATATATTGCAAAACTCGTTTATTACCAGGGACCAAATTTATAAACAAGACCATTCAAAACATATTTTTTTCTGCTAAGACAGTGAATAGTACATTACAATCACAGTTTATAGAATTATCCAGTAAGTTTATCGCAGATCATTTCTGGTCTTCATTCTCGGTGCGAACAAAAAGCTCCTCCCACTTATTTCTGCATTAGCGGGTTAGTCTGTTTCCGTCAATCAATGAGAAATTGTTACAAAGTGCATTATTCGTAATAGCGGGTTTCCACTTATTTCCGATTATCTCTATTATAACTGTAAGTTTCGCGTCCAAGAGGGTTACAACGTGCATTATTCGTAATAGCGGGTTTCCACTTATTTCTGATTATTTCTATTATAACTCTAAGTTTCGTGTCCAAGAGAAATCTGACTTGTCTACCCGTGAAAACATCTAATGCCGCTTATGTTTATATCTGCAAAAACATTGTCTGGAGCACTTGGACCTTGGTCTGGGTTTTTATAATGGGTGAGATAGGGAATGGTCATACTGCTAATTCTATAAACTGTAATTACAATACTGGAAGATGATGATGTAACTCCTGTGTGAAGTTTTCATTTAAGATTTTCATTTTATTACTTAAGATTTCTTTATCCCAATGTCTAAATTTTCTTCTATCTCAATTTCATCTTCAAGCAACCCTTGCTGCTCAACATATAACCAATAGCTGTTTTCAACAAAAAAATATATTTTAAAATAGCTCATAATTAAATTATATACCATATAAGGGAAAAAAAGACAAACAAGAGAATTAATAACATTAATTCAGGTCTTCTTTGAATTATCTTTTAATTTATGATGAAATGGCATCATGGTCTCTATAATCAGTTACTAGGGGTGAATACAGGATTAATGTTTGGGTGGGCACTACCCAAATATGGGCTCCTTCGTTGGCATCTTTAGTCCCTCCACCAACTGTAATTGGGACAGATTTCGACCACATGGGAGATTTAAGTGCCCCTGAAACCACCCCTGCCAGTTACTAAGAGCTATATAGCATCATGTCATGGGACAAAAAAAAATCTTAAACAATGGCAATATTGCTAATACTAGCGGGCTACTTGCCCTTTGTTGACCTATTAGGCACAGCATATGGATGTCTGTTTGACTTTTAGGGGGTTGCATCCTTGTAAAAATAACTTGTTGTATAAAGAGCTTGTGATGTGATCAAGAACCATTTATGAAGCTATACTACTGCAAATCCTATTAGTAAATCACCGTTGTTGGTAGCTTCCTGGGTTCAGTTGCCTTGCGTAAACTAGGAATAAAATATTAGCTGTCTTGAAGTAGGTGTACTGAGAGCCCCATGAATCCTAAGTTATGTTACTCTGCAAATCTGATAAAATAAGTTCAACTTCTCAAATGTCTTAATTGTATGCATTGGTTGACTTCAAGATATCTTGATTAAACAAAACTAAATGCAAATGCACCAGTTGCAAAAAAGAGCAATAGGGCTGTCATTACACTAACATTAGGGTAGCTGTCAGTTTTAGTACAATTGATATTTTGATAAGCAGGTAGGTGTGCATTTTTTCTTACTTAAATATATAATAGAAAGATACTGATACGAGTAATATTTGAGTGGTGTGATACCAGCCATTACAAAACGTCAAAGATATGATCAGCGACGTTTTAATAGTGTAGAATTGATTTTCAATTATAGATGATGTGTTTTTTTTTCAGCTTTAGTATTTGAATTAATTAACAGTTTTCATTTACAAAAAAAGGATCATTTTCATTCATATAATATTCTATCGCCCAAGCGTGCACTCATAATTTGTTTCAGGGGGGAGGGCAGCTCCGATTAACTTCTTGCCACCATTAATCTTGAGGTTTTAAGGGGCGTCAATTGTGGAGAGGATATTTGCCCCCTTTATTTTGAAAAACACTAATTTTCGGTATTCTAATTGAACATATTAAAAAAAACTGCCAAATTGTCCCCCTGGATTTTCAAAAATAAATTATATACCGTAGCGAAACTATTTAGAATTGATTGGCCGGTCTTGCCTTAACTTGTACAGCTTGGATAAGATGTCAGAATAAATGATAGAAAACTAAAAGCTGACACCTGGAAATCTTAGAAAAACCCTTTTAACTTCTGGCGTTTTGTACCTGAGATAGAAATATTCAATTTAAATGAAACCTACATCATCAGAAAGTGTGAATTTTACTTTTTTTTGATTAACTGGAGTAAACTATTATTTTGAAAGTTCAGGAAAGAGCAGTCACTAGAAATATTCCATCATTTCTGCTTGAAAAACACTAGAAATCATGTCAAATGAATGATCACTTGAGTAATTTCGCCACTTTGAGAGTTCCCTGTGGTGTCACCCGCTTTGATTGACAAGCTCGTCTAAAAACGGGACGTAAAATTTTACTGTCTTTTCAGTCAAATTTCAAAGTTAAACAACAAATTCTTGACAGCTCTCGGCGATAGCTATTCTTCCGAGAGTATTTGTTAATTGGTCATTTGTCGTTGAGATGGTCAGATGACGCTAAAGCTCACCAAATTATTTTAAGGAACCGTATCCTCTTAACATTTCGGTCGAAACAAAATTATACAGAAAAAAGAAGTGCTTACTACTTTGAAATTAAACATTTTCTGTGGTAGACTTAGGATTTAGTACTAGAAAGGTTGATGAGTAGTATTTTCAAATTTCGCAATGCCTGTCTCTAAATGAACTTTATTAAGGATAATAGGGAATAGTTAGCAAATTATTCTTTAATAAATTTGCGTTTTTCTGTCTAGATGGGTCAAGCTGAATCTTCGTGCAAGGTATCAATCCGAGGAACAACAAACGAGACTGGGTCAGGCTGCTCTGCGGCTTTGAAAGTGTGAGTATGTTTTTTTTTAATTATACTAGTTGTATATGTCTAGGATACAACTGTTGGAGCCGTCCAAGCCGAGTGGTTGGCGCACTCGATTTGGAATCCTTTGTCCGAAGAGCGGGGGTTCGATTCCTGGTGTAACCGTATTTGGTTTGGGACGGGGGTCAGTTGTGTAGCTATTATCTCAGTCAGAGTCGACCCAGGTCTAAATGGGTACATGGAGAAATCTGAGGAATTAAGCAGGGAGCATGGGCGAAAACATAGGATGGCTGCCCCCTCCCCCTTCCCCTCCATTGTTGTTCCTAACTGAATGGACTTGAAACGGAGATCAGCACTCCGGTTTGGACTTTAAAGGTCTAGTGCCGTATCCTTTTCTTTCGTACTTTCCTATCTGTCTTATGTATAATTACGTGAGAAAAATAACATTATTGCAAAAAAAGTAACAAGTGACATTAAATCTTAAAATGAGCAAAATTTATTGAATATAGATAAGATTCTTATATTACTTAATATACATGCTCTATTGCTTGAGAGTATACTTTATATGTTGAAAGTATTCGTAATTATCTACAATATAAAGAAATTTTTGCGTAACGATTGGTGGCTCTAGGAGGGCGTCAGTCCCCCTTATATATTTAATAACTTTTATTTATTTTAATTTTGACGTTAGTTTACTTTCATTTGAAAAAAAATGATTTTTATTCGATTTCCACCCATTTCTTACGATATTTACAGATCCGGCGTTATTCTTTCCATAAGGAGGCTACTGCCTCCAATCCTTATGTTAGATTGCAGTTCTTGCGTAAAAATAATAGCCAATAAATCATCCCTTAAAGATGTTTATCTCCAAAAAACGTTAATTGGGAAGAAGGGGGCTAAATTGTAAAAATGGCCTTTCATATAATAATCTTTATAATCTATTATAAGAGAGGGGGAGAGGGCTTATTGGACAAATATTATTCATGGGTGGTATGGAGGGTCTTCGGTGGACCGACATTTTAGCAGTATTTGATTTTAAAATTTAATTTTTCAAGGAGCCTCGAGAGGCTCCTTGACTAGATAAGCATTTCACTGGAGAAATCCCCTGCACTAGCCAATGATAGCACATGGAGGCAAATTATGACACTTTCTACGCAATCCAGTCGGCGTGATAATTAATTATTTAATTAATTTTTACTATACTATATTTGTGCTCAATCTCCAGTTTTCATTTTATTATTTTGACTTCTGATCTTGATCGTTTTGGTTGGTCAGGTCTACCCTCAAACTTGTATTTTTTCTTTTGTGTTGCAAGAGTTCCTCTACTTCCATTATACAAAAGCATGAAGTGTGTTGCAATATTGATCATAACTATGTTCTTCTTTTTACACTTTAAAACTCTTTATCAGGATAGATTTTGACAAGGTCTCATATGCCATTGTGTCAGCTTTTTTTAGTATTTTTTTAATTATCTTTTTGTGAATATAGCGGGTTGATTCGTATAGAATTAACATTTAATGTATTGTTATTTTACCAGCTATGAATAATTGGATATAGTTTAGCATACGTTACACAACCCGATAGTTTGAAAATTGGGCTAGACTCGTAATGTTGCTTCTCAGACAACTGGGTAAAGAAAGACTTTCGGTCGTTGACCCCTCTCCCCTCAGCAAAATCTCAGGATTATCACGGCTTCTTAAACCAACACCTCCATTCGTTTTATTTTTTTTTATTCAATTCACATATTTTTGTGCTCGCCTTCCAATCCAAGACTGCACAACTTGGTTCGGATGGTTGGCAGGAATAGAAAATAAATTTTGCTTGGGAAAGGTTAACTTTTTCTGCACATTACTTAAGCTAAAATGGTTTCAAAAGTTGAAACTAAATATATTTTGAAATAGAACAGTGACATTGTTGAGTATTTATTTTGTGAAAAAGCCGAATAAACATAATTAGCAAAGGCTGAGACTCTCTTTAGTATTAGGTAATATATTTAAAGGTGCTTTTAGACTAGGTGCTTTCTCAATTATGCCGTCCAATCGTAGTCAATACAATTAGATTGGCTCAGTATAAAAATATTGATATCCCATATATATCGTAAAAATCTGGAAGAGGGCTCATTTGATCGCAAGCCTAACGTTCTAGTGCCAAATTTAAGGGCTGAAAGTGATCAAAAGGAAGCGAACCGTCCTTTAAATACTGCTTCTCTCTTCAGGTACCCCTTAGCCACCGTGGATTTAGATCAAAAATGGAAAAAAGCCATTTTAACCAAAAGAGCTGCAAGACACAAAAGATTTGCCTTCAGGGGAAACAAGATCTATGTAGCCCCAGGTACAAAGACCCCAAAATATGCAGATAGACTTTAAAACAGGCGTCACAGAAAAAATTTAATAGAATAGTAATCATGTTACACCCTGTTGAAATCAGAGTCATACAAAATTTTCAATTGAGGGCCCGAAGTAGAAACCACAGGCTGTGACTTGAGAGTCACCCCTCAAATCCCTGATAAGTATGTTGTCATTTTTCTTCATTGAAATAGAAAAAGATTTTGAGGTATTTCTCATTATAACATTAAAAAAAGAACCCCTTACACTTTCGTGAATTTTGTTTTGCTGTGAGTTTATGTTTCGCTGTTTGTTGAGTCAAATGAATGTTGAGTCAAGGGTTGGGTTAAACAGGGGCTGGGGTTCATGAGGGTTGAGTTAAATGAAGGCTAAATAGCACTCGGGTTGAGTTGTGTGGGGGTTGAGTTAAACGGGAGTCGAATTTTATGAGGTTTGACTTAAATGGGGGAATGAGTTTCTCAAGGGTTAGCTTAAATGGAGCCGACTTAAAAGAGGGTTAAATTAAACGGGGGTTGATTTGAATGAGGGTTGAGTTGCATGGGGGTTTAATTGAACGGGGTTGAGTCGCACCAGAATTGAGTTGACTGAGATTTGAGTTGTATTGGAATTGAGTTCAATGTGATTGAGTTCAACCGGGTTGAGTTGCACAGCGGTAGAGTTAAATGGGGTTTCAATTAAATAGGCTCAGTTGCACGGGATTCAGTTAAACCAAAGTTTAGTTCCATGGGAACCCTAAATAAAATACAGTTAGATGGATTAGACCAAAGAACCGAGCGTTAAGGCAAATAATACCTCTTGAATTATCGCAGCTACCATATGTTCCGCCTCAACAAAATAAACATAATTTCTATTAGAATGCTGAACATTTTAGAACTACAAAAATTTGTGGAAGCGCTAGGAGAGTATGGTAAAACTGGTATAAAGTCTAGCGAATTGGATTATTTTTATTATTAAGGTGGCGGGACCCACTATCCCTGGATTGAGGCTAAGAACTTCAAAGCCCGTTGCCTCCACACTCTAAAACTATTCTCCATTTGTGTTTGGGTGGGGGGGAGGCAATCATGGATTTGGCCTCCTCACGCTCACCGTATTTCTTGTAACTGTCGGACTTTCCCTTCCTTCACTATGTCCTCCAGTTTGGCAGTAACACCATGAAATATTTCAAGCCAGTGTCTAATCCTAGTAGGAAAATCTTCTATCAGATGTCATCTTATTTCCACAGTAGCCATCTCACACTTTAGCATAATGTGGATTCAGCCCTTAGCGAATTTAATATAATTGATGATGACATAAAGATGAACAAACACCTTTAGATTTAGAGTCCAAAACTAATAAGGTATGTTTTGCCCGCTATTTTGTACTCAAATTACCATTTAACGCTCTTTATAAAAAGCGAAAAGACTTTTCTCAAAATCATCTAATGAAAACGTTGCAGTGCGCGAAAATTAATGCCATCTATCTGGATGGAGTTTTTGCATGATGTTGGATCTTTTTAGATATTTATAACTGTTGTCTTTTTTTCTTTCAGCTTGTCCTTTGAAAAGTTTAAGAGGTAGCTGTGTAAACGTTATTAAATTTTCTTATGTTTTTTTCTGATATTTTCTTGGCAAGCATCCATCGCTCATTAAGAGAGAATAGGAAGCTAATTCGTACTTCTTTGTGAATGTTGTTAATGAAAGGATTTTTTACATATCTTTATGTAGCGTGTATCGTTTGTGTACTTTTAAATCAATTCTTATTGCCAAATAAGTATACTAAGACCAAAATTAAATTTTTTGCTAAAGAAATAAAATGTATAAGTCTAATAGATCTTTTTTTATGCCGAATTTAAAATAAAATCTGACAGTTTTTATTCTGTTAAATGTTCGTATTTTGGATTCAAAAAAAGAAAAGAAAATCGTTTTAATTGTCCAGGATTTACGTAACGCAGCTTTTTATGTCGATTTCCAAAACTTAATGGTACCTTTTCTATAATTACTTAAAAAAATATTTTCTTATGGAAGTAAAGAGCAAAGGTGAAACTTAAACGAACAAAAATTATTGCTTCATAGTCTATGCAACATGTATCTGCAATATTGAATCACATAAACTGACTCGTGATATTTCTCTACATCTATAGAATTCCGAAAAACTATTGCTTTACTGAAAACTGATCTTACTTGAGGTTTTTAGAGAATAAAAATTGTACACTAAAATGTACAGTTTCATTTTCACTCTTTACTTCCATTAGATTTTTTTTAATTGATACTATGAATATTGAACGAAATAATAGTTATATCTCCTTAATGGGCTACAAACGGTAATTGGTTCTCACTAGGTAGTTGAAAAACCGCATTTTTAGACTTTTGGTTACTATGGGCCGAGGTTTGCTCTTTACTAGATTGTGACTATCGCTACAAGTATGATCAACAATTTGTGCGATGAATTTTCTCATGTAGTTTGTTGAAATTTATGGGCGTTTCCAATGGCAAAACTTAATGTGCGACTATAGAATGAGCGATAATGAGCTCATAATGAGCTACATTTTAGCTCATAATGAGCTACATTTTTTTTTGAAAAAGAAATCAATGATTTATGGGCAGTCATTAAGACATAAAATTTTCTATTTCATAAAAGTTTACCAAGATGATGGGTTATATCCAAGATTATTACCTTAAACCGCATCTCTAGCGACTAAGGTTGAAGAACCTGTAGATGTTGCCAGGTACGCTGAATCGATAATGTTCATGTCACTCTTCGTGAGTGGATCATAACTTACATATATAGAGGACGGTTAACACAGTTCATAACAACGGTTAACATAGCAACAGGACAGTTAACACAGTTTCATCTCACAGTTCATGGGTGGATCATGACTATTTACATATATACAGGACGGTTAACAGAGTTCATATATTATACAGTTCATATATTATATCTGTGTGCATAGATTATATAATATAGGTAGCGGACTTGCCAAACTGAGTCGAGGCTTAGGCTATACTATTTTTGCGTCCGGAAGCTTTGCGTTCTTGTTCTATCGTGAATAACATTTAGGATTTTTCATTCAGACTAGGATAATTGATTGGCCTATCTGACGAATTTAGCTAACCAAAAATCCAGTGAAAGTGTGGGAAATCGTGCTGGGTTTTTGGAAGAAAAGAAATTATTTGATAAACTTGTGATTTATTATTTTTCTATTAGAATAATACAGGATAGTTTTTGAAAATCCTCAATAACATCGGTCCCCAAATTTTAATTGACTCTTTTAATAAGAAATCTAAAGAAGTAAAGAATCATTTCAAAAAAGAATCAAATACAACAATTTGGCAAAGAGAATAACAGTTTTTTTATTTCTCACTCATCCACAGTCCGTGTAATGCCTTCTTCTGAACATTTAAAAATATAATTTTTACATTCTTAAGTACAGAATGTACTTGTATGATATACACCCTACCTAATGTTCTTCTAATATGTTTCTCTGGCGCTCAATCCTATTGAAATATACCAAAGTAAGATAAAAATAAAATACTCTAGAAACAAATTTGGGCTATATATTTGCACATTAGGGAGTGGGGTAAAGTATAGAGGGTCTGCATGCCTAATGTGTTAGGCACAATTATTCTGCATATCATGTAGTAACAATTGTTTTCTAATTTCACGCTGTCTAAATACTTTATACCCCCCCCCCCTAATGTGCAAATATATAGCCCAAATTATATATTTTCCATTCTATCGGAAAATTATTTATTTTCCATTTCCATTCTCTATTCTATCACTTCTCTTTGTCTTGTCTCACGCTAAGCTGAAAGAAACCAGCGAAAAAAACCGGTTTCTTTAATGCGTCAATGAATGAACAACTTTAGCGGTAGGGCATTTATCATACAAGTACCGTACAGAAAACCTGCGTTCATGTTGTTTCAGAGTAGCCTTCAGTCCATCTACTTGCGAGCCAATCCCCCCTACCATCTTATGCCTGTATATAGCCCTTGCATATAGAAAAAAGTTCTGCAATTTTGTTTGTTTCGGGTGCTTTGTAACTGTTTCTCAATAACCATTGGTAAATAATTACAAATAATACCAAAATTAGCATAAAGAAAGAGCTGGGACACAGTCAAGTTGGTAAATTTACAATTTATTAATTGCTTCTCTAGTTTAAAAAAGAGTACACCACTTACGCGTTTAACGTTAATTCCAAATATTCAAATCGATATGTTTACTATTATTTGCAGAAGAAGCAGGACATTTTGCACATTAGCTTTAGGACAACAACGTTGGATATATCGCTGTATTTTCTATTGGATTTTTGCTTACACAATCTTTTGGACACGATCTAATACGCTCTATATACAACACAGGCAACCAAGACAACCAAGACAACTCCAAAAAAATTCGTTTCAGTTTACTTAATACCATTTACTCACTTTTTCAGTAAGGTGTTTGGTTATTACTGACAATTAAATTTGAAAAGTAAAGCTTAGGCATAAAATAACAAGGAGCGATTTTAAACAGTGAAGGCAAACTTAACATAAACAGAAATCACCCCAAATAAATATGGTTTTATCCAGGGCCGTATCCAGGGGGGGGGGGGTTACCCGGTTTGAACCCCCCCCCCCCCGAAATTTTTTGACCGACTCGAAAATAAGTCAAAAATTAGTAAAACCTAGGTAAAAATCAGTAAAATTAGTCGAAAACTGAGTCAAAAATTAGTAAACCCCCTCCCCCCCCAAAAAGTCAAAAATTAGTAAAACCCCCCCTGAACAAAAATCCTGGATACGGGCCTGGTTTTATCATACCCTAAAACCTCGAAAAAAATAACTAGAGTGGAATTTCTACTTAATTGAAACCAGCCCTTACACGATCATAAACAATGCCTAAAAAGACACAATTTTGAAAAATAATACACAGTTGGAAAATAATAGACAAATGGAAAAAGAAATAATAAATGACAATAGAAATAATAATAATGGAATGTCAATAGAAGTAACAAAAGTGCGAGAATGAGAGTAGACATAGTAGAGAAATAATAGAATAATAGAATGAAATAAAAATAAAATAACATAGTTAGAAAATTTACAATGTAGGCTGGATAAAGATTAATAATTTAAAACGCTGTGAAGGCTCATCGAATGGGAGCTTGATTGAATGTTTGAACTTTCTTTCCGGTTGATAACAATCCAAATGAGCCATTTTCCTTACAGGGAGGCTTTGATCCCCAAATTTCTTAAGAAGCCCCGATCTACAGAAGTATTTGAAGGTGAAACCCTAATTATTTTTTGTGAAGTGGCTGGAGACCCTAAACCAGAAGTCATGTGGCTCAGAGACTTTTTAAAGGTATTTAGTTTTGAACATTTTGTTGTTTCTATTTTATGTTGTTGTTTTTTTTATTTGGGACTCTAGGACAAAAGCACCAGTAAGTACTTTACATTCGGCTTCATAATTTACTTTTACGTTAATCAGACAATCTTTAGCGCGACAACTCCCGTAACTCTTTTCAACGACATTTTTATCAAACACGTGTCGTTTTATGTCGAAATATTTAAAAACAAAAGTTGCTTGAATCCCAATTTTAAACTATTTCTATTAGCATTTTAGTAAGTGAAATTAATAAGTTTACATTCAAATGAAAGTAGAGAGCGATGTCTGAGATTGAAAGGAACATAAACTATTCAATCAAAAAAGTGACTGTGCTCCCTTTAAGCCAATGCTCTTTACGCTAAAGTTCAACTTTTGTTTTATCGGGAGTATGATTAGTGTATAAGGTATTTTTGAACTTCAGAATAAAGAGCAGGGATCTAAGGGATGACAGGCTCCTCATATGTTGGGTATTTTCTGCTCGTTTTTATCTGAACTGAAGGAAATTTCCTCAAGGAATTGTCCTTTTACCCGAAGGAGAAACTAATTTACTTATTGTTTGTTATTAATTTGATATCTTATTTACAATTATCCTGAATATGGGGGTATCATTCCCCACCCCTGCTCTTTATGTATGTGTTTAATTTTTCCTTAACAATTTTTCTGAAAATGATGATTAGAAAGTGTATCTTCTAAAGACATTGGGGAGGGTACCAAAACCATATTTCAGGTTATTGTATTTTGCAAATACCAAGGATTAGACGATTATTTAGTCTTGGAGACTAAATAAAAGATTAGAGCCTTGGGGATGCCCCTCACCTTATCCATCTTCGAGCCGTTAAGTGTACGAATGTAGTCTTCTATTTTGCAGTCAAACAACTTCTCTGCAGCAAGAGGGGAGCTGTGGCAGTCCGTGTTTAGGTATTTCATATTGAATGAATTATATATATACGCGGCTTTGCCGCCAGACCTTGGCACTCAGCATGCGGCAGGCTTCTATATATGGATTCTCATTGTCACTTATCTTCTAACTGCAAACAATCAAACCCTTTTCTTGGTTAATTTAAAAAACAAAGTTTTTCCGAGGAGAAGTTGAAACTTAAAACGGACAAATAATTATTACTTTCGTCCGTTTTTTTTTACGTCAAAGATTATGGCGTTGTGGTTCTCACGGAATAATTTTTTTTCTTCTTTACTTTCATTTTTGACCCGTTCTGATTTTTGCTGTCGCTTCTCTTTTTTGCTGCCGCTTAACTTCGAACCGTATGTTTCTTTGTTCTTCACTTTTGTTTTTGACTCGTTGTAATTGTTGTTGACAGAAGTATTCTGACTCTATATTTTTGTCCTTCATTTTCGTTTATCATTATTTTAGACATTTTTAAATACCCTTTACCTTAGCTTCTCCACAACTATTGCTCGCTTATAATAATATATACATATATATATATATATATATATATATATATATATATATATATATATATATATATATATATATATATATATATATATATATATATATATATATATATATATATATATATATATATATATATATATATATATATATATATATATATATATATATATATATATATATATATATAAATATATATATATATAGATATATATATATATATATATATATATATATATATATATATATATATATATATATATATATATATATATATATATATATATATATATATATATATATATATATATATATATATATATATATATATATATATATATATATATATATATATATATATATATATATATATATATATATATATATATATATATATATATATATATATATATATATATATATATATATATATATATATATATATATATATATATATATATATATATATATATATATATATATATATATATATATATATATATATATATATAAATCGTCCAGATTTCCTTGTACTATTTGATTTGCTACTATATAATACTGTATAACCTTTGGTATTACTTCATAAACTACTTTAATTATCGACCATTTTGTATGGAGTTTACAAATACATGATTAGGGACAAATGTGGTAACAGTAGAGCCTCTGAAACCGGGATGACTTTAAATAGTTTTTTTTCTTCGACAGGTTTTCAACGGTAGTAGGTCTAAAACCACTGTCTTGCCGAAATTGCCAAAATTCCAAATTAAATATTATCTCACGCTAAAATCAACACAAAATTTCAAAAGCTGTTTTACGACTTTTTTCAAATCCCATATTTTACAATCAATCCAAACCTCCCAACCAAAACAAGCTTGGCAAGTTCAATGGACTGGTTAGGTATGTTTCTTTCTATCTTCTATAGTTCTTGAGATATTTTTTAAATATGCTATATCCTGTTTTCTCATATGTCGAATGTGCTTTTGATGTATCTTAAGTGCATAAAAAATCTTCTTTGGAGCTGAACCCATAGTTCGGGATGACTTGTGCAGTACAAGAGAACCCCTGTATGACTAAAACGTGGTAATTTTAAATTAAACGATTTTATTCAAAAAAGAAAATCGATCGCCAAGTTTGGGCCTTAATCCTTATAGCAAACTCTATCTCTTTGGATCTCTTTTGGTCAGCATATGTATAAAAGGTAATGACTTCCACTTGAAAACTGAAACATTGCAGTTAAAGGTTCTTTTTTTATGTTTCACAAACCTCTTCTATTACTGTACTCCTCATATACCAGACCCTTTATCGAGTATGATCAGCCTCTTTTTGCTGTAATATTGCACATTCTTGTAGGCGCTGGCGCTTGCCAATTAAGGCGTAGGCAGCATATTGTCTAGAGGAGGGCAGTCGATAGTGTGATTGAGGGCCTTTTATCAACTGCTTTTCCAACCATCTGCCTTTTCAGTCATATCTAATGTAAATTTGAAGGTCGAGGGGGAGGGACAGATGCCCCCCCCCTGCCGCCCCCTCCCTACGCCCATGGCTGTACTTTTGCCAATTAAAGGTGCTGGCTTTGGTGTTAAACATTGTTACTCTGTTTTTGCCGAAATAGACACTCAGCCGTGGTGTGGATCTCATTTGTTATTTGAAAGAGGATATCAAGTTTCTATTCGGATTGTTTTTCTCCCTATATTTCACGACCTCACGGTCACTCCAATGCACCTTGCCACCTCTCTAATGCTTTTAACTTTTGATAGAGGCTTTCATATTTATGAATTTTACATAGTATTATATACCCAAAATAAACTATTTTGCTCGTTCAAATCCTCGAGCAGCATTCGTGCCAAAACACTGTAAGAACTTATTCTCGCTCACCTTTTGTAATTGTGAAAATGTTAGAAGGGCCCTTCGATTTTGACAGGACGGATATACACTAAATAAATGGGCTAGGTAATGGCACATAATGCCTTTATGCGTTGACAACAAAATTAATTTTTTTCGTCAACCGACTACGAAAGTATGTAGTGCCTTCAGTCAGTGTCGGTAAAAGTGAATCCAATGGAATCGTTAGTTATTATAGAGATAGTACATAAGTTAGTTATTATATACTATCTTTATAACTGAGCAATAATTGTGTATATATATATATATGTATGAATGTATGTATGTTCTCGGAAACGGCTCCATACTTTTTCGGGAAAATTGGTATCTTGGGATGTTTTTGCATAAAAAAAGATCTAGATAGGTCAGAAATCTTGAAAATTCGTTAAGAGCCTTAATTTGGTTATTTGTAAATGATGTCATGTACTATGTTAGTACATCATATAAGCATTTCTTATGACATCATATATGGCATCATATAAGCATTTTCTTATATGATTTCATGCATAACATAAATAAGATTGTTGAGTTTCCAACGCAACAGTTCTTTATATAATATAATGTCTGTTGGAAGGCCCAAAAAACGAAAATTTGGTGTTGCAGTTACTATAAATGATGATTCTGTGGAACCAACACCTGAACTATCAAACTTGAAAAGATGTGAAATTCGACAACCTGGACCATCAATTGCGACAACACCAATAAGGACAGCTAAAGCAAAGGACATTGGTAAATTGTCTGAAGTAATCAAAATCCAAAAACGAGTCAAAAATGGAAATGCAGAGCAAAGACACGGGCGTTTAGAAAATATACGTATACGACAATTAGAGCGTGTTAAAAATAAAAATGAAGAGCAAAGACATAATATATATATATATATATATATATATATATATATATATATATATATATATATATATATATATATATATATATATATATATATATATATATATATATATATATATATATATATATATATATATATATATATATATATATATATATATATATATATATATATATATATATATATATATATATATATATATATATATATATATATATATATATATATCAGTTGCTGCTGTTTATTTAGGTCGCTTTTTGACTCTGAAATCCTTGCACCCCTTGTATTGATATTGCCCCCTCTTAGTAGTCGGTCTTTCAGGCAAATGTTATTATTATTTAATTCTAAGAAACTCATTCATAGCGGTATTTTATTCATAGCGGTATTTAATAATTTAAATTCATTTATAGCGGTATTTAATAATAAGAAAATACAATAGTTATTGCATGTAACAACTGTCTTAAACAATGGTTATAAAACAAAGGTTATATGTCCTTTAAACAGGTGGTAGTAGCTGATTCCAAGAAAAATGTTCTAATCCATGTCTTGTAATCACTTTATATTTTTGGATTTTACTTTGAAAGTGGGACAAAAATGCCAAACAACAAGCAAATTATATTGAAAATATGTGAAATTATAGAAAATGCCACAAAAATCTAGGGATTTTAGAATTCATGAAGCCAAACTCTCTCCCCCCTCCCCCTCTTCATATGAATATTCCTATCAATGTGTATAAATTAACACTATAAAAATATTCCCAACAAGAAAATATGCAGATTTTGCTGCCATATAATAATACTAATAAGAGTAATATTCAGCAGGATGTTCAAATTCAATGTCAATAGCACAATAACGCCAATTTATCAGCATCGAGATTATTTTAGTCTTGATAACTCATCAATCATTTTTTTTTTCAAGACCTTTACCTCCAGTAAGGCACATATTGTGCCAGAAGTATAGTTAGCATGGTAAATACTGAGTACAAAAAGAACTATATAAAAGGCTTGGCATGATTGATTAATGAATATAAAAAAAATAACCTTTTATGGGAGAACCCATAGGCATTGCAATCCCTAAAACATAGTCTAAAAGATCACACTATGTTTGGGCATTGGGATAATATATATATATATACACACACACACACACACACACACACACACACACACACACACACACACACACACACACACACACACACACACACACACACACACACACACACACACACACACACACACACACACACATATATATATATATATATATATATATATAATATATATATATATATATATATATATATATATATATATATATATATATATATATATATATATATATATATATATATATATATATATATATATATATATATATATATATATATATATATATATATATATATATATATATATATATATATATATATATATATATATATATATATATATATATAAAAAAAAAAAAAAAAAAAAAAAAAAAAAAAAAAAAAAAAAAAAAAAAAAAAAAAAAAAAAAAAAAAAAAAAAAAAAAAACAAAACAAACACAAAAACAAAACAAAACAAAAAAAAAAAAAAAAAAAAAAAAAAAAAAAAAAAAAAAAAAAAAAAAAAAAAAAAACAAAAAAACAAAAACAAACCAAAAAAAAAAAAAAAAAAAAAAAAAAAAAAAAAAAAAACAAAAACAAAAAAAAAAAAAAAATAAAAAAATTAAAAAACAAAAAAAAAAAAAAAAAAAAAAAAAAAAAAAAACGCTAAAACACACAAACAAACACACACACAAAAACACACACACACACACACACACACACACACACACACACACACACACACACACACACACACACACACACACACACACACACACACACACACACACACACACACACACACACACACACACACACACATAATATATACATATACTACTACTACTACTATTCCTAACAACTCACCGCAGCACCAAGCCGCCTGGGGCCGGAACAGCTACGCACGCTCCTCTTCCATCCCAATCTATTCAAAACCTCCCTTTTTACACCCGCCCTTGAAGTTCCCATTTCCTATAAATCTTTCTTTATGACGTCCTCCCACCCCAGACGAGAACGACCGGCTTTCCGTTTAACCCAAGACGAAGGGGCTGAAAAGAAAAATCTTCGGCAATCTGTCATCCTTCATCCTTACAACGTGTCCTAGCCACCTCAACCTTTCTTTCATTATAGCCCTAGAGAGCGGTATTAAACCACATTTTTCGTAAAGCCTATTGTTTGAAATACGGTCAGTCAGCCGGGTACCCAGAACAATCCTTAAGCAACTTCTCTGGAAAATATCTGGCAAATCTTCGTCCGCTTTTGGAGCGCCCTGCTTCAGAACCATGTTTGGCTACTGTCATCATCGTAGCTTCTAATATTCTAATCTTGGTTCGCAGACTTATCTTTCTATTCTTCCAAACTTTTTTCAACTGTGAAAAAACACCCTGGTCCTTGGCTATTCTACTTTTAACGTCTTCACTGCTCCCACCATCTTTATTAATAATACTATCAAGGTAAGTGAATCTGACACGAATCACAAATGCAGATTAAAGTTTCCGGGGAAGGTGCTTCCCCTCTCTGAAATGGGACCCAAAAAATAATAATGTTTTCCTTTTGATTTTTTTTTCAAAAGGGGACTGTAACGCAGAAGGAAAAATAGAAAAAATGGGTCCAACAAAGGAGAAAAAATAGAAATCCAACAAATAGAAAATCCAACAAATAGAAAAAATGGGTCGCCCAAATGGGTCCAACAAAGTGGCAAAAAAATCTCTCCTCGACCGCTTCTCATGAAATAATGATCATAGAAGCTCGGAAGGGGGATCATTCGATTAAAAAATGAATGTGATAATCCCCTTTTTAAGGGCCGAGAATGAGTTGGGGGCACTCAGCCTCCATTCCATATCCCTGTCTGCCCCCCCCCCCCCTGTAAGTCCAAAAATATTGGATCCAAACTTTTAGATAGTCGTTTTTGTTCATAAACACTAAGTTCTAATGGGTATGCCTCCGGGGTCAACTAAATCACACAACCCCAGGGGCAACCCTAAATGATCTAAATTAGCCATTATTCAAAGATATTTTTGACCTTTTAACGGCTGTTTGGTAGGCCTATATTCCCAGATATTCCAAAGGGTATAATCACGAAACGACACGGTTACCTGAGTAAATCAATAGATCCTACACTACACGCTCTCGAGTTTCAGATTATCTGCAATGTCTCGGTAATGGATTGTTACGCAGCTTTCAGGCAGTGCCGGGAGAGGGGTCGAACAGATCTCAATTTTGACACGGGGAAAAGGACAGGAAAGTCAAAAGACACTATAGTACAGTAAATCTAAACTATTTTTAGGGGCTACCTCAAACAAATTGCAATAGCTTTGATTTTGGTATCATTTGAACCGGAAAAAAGTTTTTTACAACATGTAAAAAATCGGACAAGATCGTTCGGGGCGAAATTGACATTTTTGTCGTCTTTTCTTCTAAAATAATGCCATAAAAAAAAATTAACTTTCACTTTTATAAAGTCAGTGGTAGGAAAATCTGGTACATACACCACGAACATGGATTCAGTTCTGTTTGCCCCCCCCACACACACACACACATGCGAGATAAAGCGCGCATTCATATACGTTGGATATTCGGATCCAAAAGTCGGAGAAAATTTACACTTCCTATGGCGAAATGCTAGGAAAAGGTCATGTCCTAGTACCCCGCATATCCCCCCCCCCTCCACGCACAGCCAATCAAACAAATGGTTTTGCACACATCTTAAAATTGTTCGCATCTGCAGTGTTCTTCAACGCTCTCGGTTAGAAATTATTCAGTAAATGCGGTGATGCGCAAGAACAAGCTGACCCATTTTCCCGACATTCGAGTTTGAAAGAATGTGAAGGTGTAAGCAGTACGCTTACTAATCAATTTAGGCTTCTAGTTGACTTTTCAGTTAGATTCAAGATCCAAGGTAAGTTTTGCCGAGCTGAAATTGGAGCATAGCTAAATAGTGAAAGCACGTGATGGGTATGTGTTACTATGAGCCACCAAAAGTATAGGATACATTTTATTGTCAATAAATACTGCCTCTCTACTAGAATGATTAAGATGTACGGAGGCAACCGCAACTTTATAATTATACGTACGGCATGACCAGAATGTCTTGTGAAGCTATTAAAAGGATCTAAAGATGCTGATGTTATTCATACTCTAAAGAAATCAGCTTCTTATGCACATGAAGCACGGTTTTATATAGGGGAGATCGGGATTGAACCGGACATGAGTTGAACCCGAGACTCTCAATTATTCAGACACCCTTTGGTAAAAAATTGTACAAAAATTAGCAAGAGTGGTATCTAGCCTTAACGTCTCAAGGAAGAATTCCTAGTTTGGTTGATTGATCCTCTCAAAAGTTAAACTGCAAAAACTGCTTTAGGTAGGTCATTTTTTTTCTGGCACCTTGAATATTGGTGTTCGGAAACTTGCAAACAATTTCTGACATGCAACCTTACCTTGCAGCAGCTGGTCTCAGCTTCTGCGTCGGCGAGGCTGTACCTACAACAGATGAATAGTCTTGAACATACAAGCTAACACTTTTGCAAACTTTGGAAAAAAAGTTTACACCTTGTGAGAAGACCGGACAGATTCTGGGCCGGTTTATCTACAGATTTGATGTGAGAACAAGAGCCGATGGGAAGTCTGAAAACGGCAACCGGATTGACTATATGTAGAGAAATAAAGACACTTCAGTCGGTAATGGGACGTCCAGCCTGTGCTCACGTTAATCTTCTGATGCAAGAACTGACGGATATTTCGTACCACACAAGTGACCAATACAAAGAGTCTGGTATTTCAAGGCAGCAGAGGGACTGCAAAGACACAAATAGTTATTGACTGTCGAGCAGTCGTCTCCTTTCGATAATGATCCGCTATCGCTTCGAAGCCTTGCTACTGGCATTACTGCTGCAGAATACGTGAACGCCGACAAAGCAGTGGTAGTCGGGAATAAGATTCTTGACGGAATGTTAGGGGAATATTTCAAGGATCATTCATTCAAAGGGAAGGATCAGGAAGTCCTTATGATATTGAAGCAAAACAAATGGGGGAAAAATCCACCGTTTAGACCCTTCATTGCTGTTTCATCGTCTTCTAAGTATATCCAAAAGACTGAATAAAGATGAAGAATATTCAATTAAATATAAACTTTGCTCCTATCCTGCGTCGCTATTTGATGATTCTGGCACGTTCCAAAAGCCAAATAAAGCAGAGCTAGCAAAAGCTATCAAGCGACTTTCAGAAATTGATACTATTGGAGAAAAATATAGTCCGAATTACACCTACGTCTTAGACGGGGGCGCTTTTCTTCAGACGATTCCCTGGGCGAAGAAAGAAAAATATTTGTGGATCTTAGACCGATATTGGAACTATGTTTTGCCAAATTGTCAAGACACCATTATTAGCTTTGATGGCTACGACATCACTGCTTCGACAAAAGATATGACTCATCTTAAGTGAAACCATGTCATTGGACGGGAAGTACTTTTTAGCCTAGAAATGAGACTGACTACCAAAAAAGAGGTTTTCTTTCGTGCAAAAAGAATAAGTCCCATTTCGTCAATGTACTTTCTGATTATTTATGAGGCAAAGGTCATATTGGGACTGAAACCTGAAAGCTGCCTTTTGCTCACGCAATTCTTTGCTGCGACACAACTTCCCATCTATACGGACGTGGCAAAGGATTGTGCTTATACGGCTGAGAAACAACGACCAGTTTAGGGAAAAAGCTTCAGCGTTTTCTCGAATTGATGCTTCGAACGAAGGGATTAAAGCAGCGGGAGAGGCTGCAATTTCTGTATTGTACGGTGGAAAATCTACTGACAATCTTGGCAGTTACCAACACCGAGTCTTTCAACAGAAAGTAGCAACATCTATATCTTTCGTCCAATAACAACATCTACCTTCTGCTTATCAGCAGTGAAATTTCACTGTTTCTGAACCTGTCTTAAAGTATAAGATTGGATTGGGCTTTAGAATCCTGCCCTTGATTCTCAGAATTTGGGGATGGAGACTTAAGAATGGCATGCTGTACCCTATTCTTACGAACCTTCCAGAGGCACCAAAGAAAATTCTCACCGTCGTGAATTTTCGTTGCGAGAGATCCTGTCATAGTTACCGGTGCAGCTGCCATTGAAATGGCATCGAATGCGACATTGCTTGCAAGTCTTGCAAAGAAACTAGTTGCTTTAATGCTCATGTCCAAATCGAAGATGAAGAAGACATGTGATTAATTAAATAAACGTGATGAATATCCAATCCTTTTGTAATTTCAAATTATCTGTGATTCTATTTTCAAATTAAAATCCATGATTTAGCTAGTTGTGAAAAGTTGCTTATTGAATTCTAAGAATTTGGGGTGGTCACGTTTAAGGTAGAGGGTGGGCGGGGGATAAATGGACACGGACACGACTTTTTTTCTGCATTAGCAGTCTAATTTTTCCCTGTATGAATTCAAATTCGCGTAATGTCGCTCTCAGACCTATATCGACACTTGATTATGGGCGGGAGGGGGTGGACTAAATTGAGCGTTCAAAACAAAACAAAGTGCATATTCGGGATATACGCAACAGATTTACCTATTACCGACTTTCTATACGTGCAATTAAGTTGTTTTTAAAGAGTCATAATTTTAGAAGAAAAGATGAAAAACGGTCAATTTTGCCTCTTTCGATTTTGGTCGATTTTTTTTTTATGTTGTAGAAACGTTTTTTTGTAGTTCAAATGGTACCAAAATCAAAACTATTACAATTTTTTTGAGGTTAAAGCGTAGACTGACTGTACTACTATGTGTGTCCAGGTAATCGAAATTGCATATCTATAACATATTGGCTGCTGCTTAAGGATAAGTTAGACCTTTTACATACTTTTGAGAGAGGAAGAATGGATGAGGGTGGAAGGGGAAGGTGAAGGGGTTAACATTTTTGCCTCTGATCGATCAAAATATTTTGGTATTGTGAGCTATCATGGGACCTATAATTTATGCACAGTTAAGTAGCAAGTTAAATCAAAGGACACTATGTATTGCCGGGCTGTTACAATGACATATCCCCAATATCCTGGGAACATTCTTGGGCTGCCAAGTTAAAACTGTCAGAGAATATTGAAGGAGAAGGTCTAAATTTACATTGAACCATGTAGTGGGGGAGACAGTAGAGCTATGTCCAAAGGAACTATATGCATCCAGGTTATCAAAATATCGTGCTATGTCTAGAGCATCTGAGGAACAGCTCAAGGGGCGGATTTGAAACTCTCTCAGAGTGTAGCAGAATGAGGGATAACTGTAGAGGAACTAAGAGGCTAGAGGCTAAATATTTTTCGCCTCTGATCAGCCTAAACATTTCTAAATTTTCAGCTGCTATAGAACCTAGGATCAATTATCGGTAAATCAAAAGACACTGCGTGTTGCCAGGTCATCAAAAAGGAACAGAAATTAAAGCGAATAATCAAGTAAGACTTAAAACTAACAGAAAATACAACTAACAGAAATAGGGCTACTGCCATCTCAACTTCTAAAAGCTATAGTGTCATTTGCGCTTCACTGAGAGTAAAATGTGTTTTAAACATTTAAATACAATAAACAGGATTAGGGCTAAATCCACCTAAATCTTCTAAGGCTATATTGTCATTTGTGCTTTACTAAAATCGATATATATTTTAAGGATTTTCATTTTCTTTTTCGAAACACGGATCGTTTTCCGTAAAGCGCAAATGACGTTACAGCCTTTAGGATGTTTAGGGTAGGAGGCAGTAGCCCTGCTTCTGTTTATGGTGTTTGTTTTAAATGTCACTTGATTATTTATTTCCGTTTGCTTTAGAATTTATTTTTCATTTGCAATAGTATGCCTATCTGTTATCTTTATGTTTGATGGTTCTAGGCGATTACCCCCCCCCTCCGGGGAAAATACCCCCATGGAAAACAACCCCCTCCTCTCCCGATTAAAATACACCCCCCCCCCACCCAAAAAAAACTACTCCCGTGGAAAATACCTCCCGCGGAAAATACCTCCCGTGGAAAATAAAGCTTTCCAAATTTGAGAATTTTATTTAGTTTTGTTTTTGTTTTCGTAAGGAGAAGGAATTTTGGTACTTATGTATTATACGCCACTCACTCGAGTTTACGCTGTGTAAAACTCGAGCTTAATGAGGTTAAACACTATTGATAGTATTCGTAGGGAATCCAGGCCCTTCAATTTTATTTTTGAGGGGAATACTAGAAAGCTAATCTTAAAATAGAAATAAACTGAGATGCAAGAAGATATGTTTAAGTCAAAAAAGTGAAAACATTTAAAATGTATTTTAATTTCAGTAAAGTGCAAATCATGTTCTGGTCTTGGGGATGTGTGGGGGTTGTCAGCCCTACTAATGTTAATTTTCCTTGTGTTTGAGTTTGAATCGGCTATTTATTTTAACTTCTGTTCGTTTAGGTTTAATTCATTTATTGATGGTGATTTATGGTGATTTGTGGTAGTTTTACGCCTGGAAAATTATTTGAATTTATTTCTACTCATTTGTGGCACAACGAGGCTAGTTACTATTCTTCGACAAACTTGTTTTGTAGAAAAAGTTCTTTAATTAATTTCTGTTTATTTTTACTGACATAGTCTTTTTCATAGGAAAAAATGATTTATATCATTTTGCTTTTTTTCACCTATTAGACTCCATAGTTTTTTACTTTGAAGATTATTTGACTTTATTTCTGCTCATTTTTGGTTTAATCGGGCTCTTTACTTTTCTTTAAAAAACGTGTTCCGTATGTTTCCCATTAAAAAATACTATCTGTAAGTATTCAAAAGAAAAAAAACAGGTTTTTCAACTAAAAGTAAGGAGCAACATCAAAACTTAAAAGGAGTAGAAATTATTACGTATATGAAAGGTGTTACCTCCTCCTCAAGACCTTGCTCTTTACGCTAAAGTTTTTTTTATAGAATTTATAGAACAAAGCTTATTGTTTTAATTAAACGGCCATTGTGATTCAGGATTCGTTCTTAAAGAATTAGGACAAAAAGTCAAAACTTTAGCTTAAAGAGCAAGGCCTTGTGTCAGGGGCAACTCCTTTCATATACGTAATAATTTCGGTTTGTTTTAAGTTTTGACGTTGTTCCTTACTTTCAGTTGAAAAAACTTGTTTTTTTTTAAATTTAATTTCTGATCTTATTTAAATAATACCGGGAAATCCGGCTCTCTCTCCATGAAAAATTCCGGTACTTGTGTATTATACGCCACTCACTCAGGTCTACGATGTGTAAAGCTAGAGAACAAACCGGTTTCTTTGTTACTTTAGAAACAAATTTGGCTATGTATTTGCACATTAAGGGGGACAGGGGGTAAAGTATAGTTGGTCTGCATGCAAAATCTGTTAGGTACATCTATTCTGCATATTAGTAAGTAAGAATTGTTTTCAGATTTCGAATTGTCGAAATCGTTAACCCTACCCCCGTTATTTGCAAATATATAGCCCAAATTATATATTTTCCTTCTCTTCTGTCACTTGTCTGTGTCTTGTCTCGCGCTAAGCTGAAACAAACTAGCGAAGAAACCGGTTGGTTCTCCAGTTTTACACAGCGTAAACATGAGTGAGTGGCGTATAATACATAAGTACCAAAATTCTTTCTCCCTACGGAAAAAAAAACTCAAATAAAATTCTCAAATTCGGAAAGCCTTATTTTCCGCGGGAGGGGGGGGCCGGGGGTATTTATCGGAGATATTTTCCGCGGGAGGGATTTTCCACTGGGATTTTTTTTTTGGGGGGGGGGGTCTGTGGGGGGATATTTTCCACAGGGGTATTTTCCTCAGGGGTATTTTCCACGGGGGAGGTATTTCCGGGGGTTGTTTTTTGGGGGGGTGGGTTAACGCCGGCCACCATGTTTGATTTGGCTATTCATTTTAATTTCTCTTCATTTTGGGTTCTATTAAAATCAATTGATATAACTTTCTGTTCTTTTCAAATATGAGTTACTATGGGACTTCTACTCGCCTTATGTTTTAATATGGCACCTTGATTTTCTTCGAAAACCTTCTTTTACCAAAAAGCTATTCCTTTAGATTAATCCTTAGAAATACATCATATATTTTCAAGTCAGAGCGTTCCAATGAGATCCAGTCAAGGGGGGATCCAGGATTTTTTTTCAGGGGGGGGGGTACTAATTTTTGAATTTTTCGGGGGGGGGGTTACTAATTTTTGACTCAGTTTTCGACTAATTATACTGATTTTTACCTAGGTTTTACTAATTTTCGACTTATTTGCGACTCGGTCAAAAATTTCCGGGGGGGTTCAAACGGGGTCACCCCACCCCTGGATACGGCCTTGGATCCAGTTTTACCAACGCATTGAGATGAGCTTTACCATTTTTATGACCAAATTATACCAATTTTTTTCGGCTAATATCGACGAAATCACCTTTCTTTTGCTTAAATCCCTAAGAGGTGACTGGTTGAATTTTGAAAATTTGTAAAAAAATAAATCTTGACCTTGCAAATACCCCCGAAAGGTACCAAAATATTTCAGAACCTCTAAATTAGAGCGAAAACGATACAATTTTACCGCATTTGCAGCGCTGATGAGATCTTTTGGTGTAAAAACGGATATATAAAGACAAACTTGTATTCAGGAAATCATCAGAAGTTTGCTTATAAGGAATAAAAATGCATAAAAAGGATCATTATATTGAAGATTATTTAATTATTTAAATCCACTCGAAGTGTGAAGTTCTCCTCTGTCGTTTCGAATTAATGATGACAAATTACAGGAAGTTAAAATTTTAAATAATACCACATACTTGCGTAAATTCATTTATTCCCTTATATATCATGCTATGTTAATCTATTTTTGGATTCCGTAATTCAGTTCAAAAGACGATTTGACGACTAGTAGACATGGAGAAAAAATAATTCGCATTCTATGGTGAATGAATTCAAAGTAGTTTTACATCATTTAATTAGGTTCGAATTTCAAAGGATTCCCAATCGGATAGGTAAGAACAGGTCGACAGAGTGGAATTTATCTGAATATGGTGAGGTTAGTTGCCAAAATAGCAAAAACAGACGAATTACTTGAGAATTATGGATATATTAGTATTTTCCGGAAGGAAGTCTTGACCCCAAGATTCCCTCTGTGTCTGGGCCCCATGATACCACTTGGGTAAAGTTATTTAGATTCAATGCTACTGGCACGTATGCAGGGAGGGGGCCTCCTGGCCCGCCCCGCCCCCCGCAATCTCATGATTTTTTCCCATAATTTTCTCATACTTCTCACATAATAAGGGATTTGAAGTATTTGCCCCCCCCCCACCCTAAACAAACTCCTGCGTACGTGTCTGGAATGCCATAATTTCTTGGTGTGTATTGATGCCATTGTCTGCTGTCTTGCAATAGTTGCGAAGTAGTTTTTTTTTTTTGTCGAATGCTGCATGCAAAAACTAGTGTCCTGACAAGGTCGAATATGAATGTATTTGATAAATGAAATGACAAAAAATGGGAAAATTTTCAGTAATAAATAAAGAAAAGCTGATTTTCTGTGAGCAATTAAGATCTGTAATGCGTCATAGGTAGGCTACATTAAATATAGAAACGAATAGAGAAATAAAAATAAAAATTTAGCGGTGTTAAAGCAGGTAAATAGTTGCTTTTAGTTATTTGATGTGGAGCGGGTCCTAAACTTTTGTAAGCAATGGCATTATACAGCATTATTTTCTTTGATTTTGAAACAGTTCACTAAGGTTCTATTAGGGTCAGCCTCTATCATACACAAGCACAGGGGGGAAGACTCCAAGTCCGTTCCTCCAAAATCCTTAACTCTTCTGATTTTTGTGGCACTTATTACTTAAATTATCATATAATTTGTTTTTTGATACCCCCACCCCCGGAGAAAAATTCCTTCAAAAACGTACCTGGCCTCTATGGCAAAAAACTTGCGAATCATTTCTAGCTGCAGACATGCAGGGGGGGGGTTAAATCATACAAGGTATAATCCAAAAATGATGTTTAATGTGATTTTTCCTTTAATTTTCACACGGATCAACAGTTTAGTGACGAATGAGACAAAAAAAATCCTTAAAGTCTCTTGTGTCTAGTCGGATATAGCCTAGATTATAGGATATAGTCGGATATAGCCTAGGGGAGGGTACAAAAAAACTTAAAAACGTATCAAAAATTTGTATATATTCAATTTTTCTTAAGCTTTTACTAGTCGAACAAACATGTGGGGGGGGGGTCAAACCCCCTGGACACGGCCTTGGTCTAGGCAGACATATCCTAAATTTCTTCCATTTTTTCTGGAATCGCTTATGGAAGAGGATTAATCTTCCCCATACATTTTCCTACCGTGACGACCTCAATAACTAAAATGAATCTCAAACTACGCCCTCATTTTATTGGTGGGTTAGTTCCACATTCATCTTATCAATACAATAGGTGTTTCCCGCTTATTGGGTGTATAAAAAACAGTTTAGCATACGGTAAAGCACGCTGAGAATGTCTTCATTTGTGTTTGTACAAAAGTCTCAAATCAAATGCGAAAAATCTGCAATTAATTATTCTGGATTCCCCATTGTAGGCTCTCATTTGAATATACAAGTTATTTTTAGCTATTCAATGAATTGCATCATTGGCATCCTGCTTGGCAAGTGCAAACACAAGATTTTGTTTCCTGAGGGGGGTGACATTTCGGGGGGCGTAAGCTTGAAATAGGTGATAAAAATTGGAATAAATTAAAAAACATAACACAGATGTGAAATTCTGACATTTCTAAGGGAAGTATGGCTCTAAAGACCTCGCCTCCCCAACGAGTGAGCTGAGAATAATTGTATTTAAATGGTGATTAAACTTAGACAGAAAAAGGTCTTGAATGGTCGTTGCCTTCAAAATCGGGCCCTTTGGTTCTTTCAAATTTGCAAAAGAATTGTCCGGGGGAAATTTTCAAAGAAGTTGGAATTGTCTTGGGATTTTTGTCTGGAAGGGGAGGATTTTCAACAGGATATATTCTCCATGGGGGAATTTCCCCCCAGGAGATATTCTCTACAGGGGAATTTTCTGCGGGAGAAACTTTGCATTGGGGGTAATTTTTTTCACGGAGGGTGGATCTCTGGCATGACTTGGAAAACAATTAGAATTAAAAGGAAAAACATAGCTTTTTTCAAATGAAAGTAGGCGAAGGAAAATTTTTGAAGTGGAATTGTTTGCGAGATATTTTCTGGGTGAAATTTTCAGTGAGGGTGGAACTGTCTGGAAGGAGGGGAATTTTCCATGGGAGGAACCTTCTATGGAGAAATTTTCATGGAGGGAGGGAATTTTCCATGGGTTTATTGAGCACAAAGCTCATTATATTTTTAATACAATTTATCTCTTGCGATACAGCTGGCTCAATGAGTCTGTAGTTGTGTTTGTTCGAAAGTTTCAGGCAACTAATTTGTGTCTACAAATTCGCATAGTTAAATCACTTTATGTTGGTGGAAATTCGCCCCGCTTTTCAATACCTCGCTCTTTACGCTAAAGTTCAAGTTGTGTCCCTATTCTATAAGAGTGACTCCTAAATCACAATTACCGTTTAATTAGAATAAATAGCTCTTTTAAAATTACTAAAAAAAACTTTAGCGTAAAAAGTAGGAGATGTATTTGGAAAAAGTAGGTGATGGGGAGTCAAATGGAACATTTATTTTTTCTATCTGATTTCTGTCCTATGAGCAGATCTGACCAGGACTGCATATCTTATCATGTACAATTTCCATGTAATTACCTAATATTATTTGGAATTAACACACCTACATAGACAAAAATAACACCTCTACTTATTCTGTCAAGCACTTTTCTTCCGGATATCCCATGTTATGCACACATATGCCTATGGCCTCTTACTTATGGCATTTCAAGTTAACAATGACTAAACTTATTGTATGCTTTAAATTTTAGCTCAAAGCAAAGCATTATTAAAAAATACAATCAACTGACAGAGAAAAGTAAAAAAAAACTATGTTTATTTACCTAAGAAAAAAAAAAAAATCTAATTTCATGATACTGGTGGTCTGAACTTCAGACTGATCATTCAGTTTCTGAACTGGTAGCTCCGACCCTTTGTTGGTACTAAGGGTCCCCATAGCGAAACTAGTGTGTGCCAGTTTTAAAATGACCTTTATACTGGGGGATATATATAAATATATATATATATATATATATATATATATATATGTGTGTGTGTGTGTGTGTGTGTGTGTGTGTGTGTGTGTGTGTGTGTGTGTGTGTGTGTGTGTGTGTGTGTGTGTGTGTGTGTGTGTGTGTGTGTGTGTGTGTGTGTGTGTGTGTGTGTGTGTGTGTGTGTGTGTGTGTGTGTGTGTGTGTGTGTGTGTGTGTGTGTGTGTGTGTGTGTGTGTGTGTGTGTGTGTGTGTGTGTGTGTGTGTGTGTGTGTGTGTGTGTGTGTGTGTGTGTGTGTGTGTGTGTGTGTGTGTGTGTGTGTGTGTGTGTGTGTGTGTGTGTGTGTGTGTGTGTGTGTGTGTGTGTGTGTGTGTGTGTGTGTGTGTGTGTGTGTGTGTGTGTGTGTGTGTGTGTGTGTGTGTGTGTGTGTGTGTGTGTGTGTGTGTGTGTGTGTGTGTGTGTGTGTGTGTGTGTGTGTGTGTGTGTGTGTGTGTGTGTGTGTGTGTGTGTGTGTGTGTGTGTGTGTGTGTGTGTGTGTGTGTGTGTGTGTGTGTGTGTGTGTGTGTGTGTGTGTGTGTGTGTGTGTGTGTGTGTGTGTGTGTGTGTGTGTGTGTGTGTGTGTGTGTGTGTGTGTGTGTGTGTGTGTGTGTGTGTGTGTGTGTGTGTGTGTGTGTGTGTGTGTGTGTGTGTGTGTGTGTGTGTGTGTGTGTGTGTGTGTGTGTGTGTGTGTGTGTGTGTGTGTGTGTGTGTGTGTGTGTGTGTGTGTGTGTGTGTGTGTGTGTGTGTGTGTGTGTGTGTGTGTGTGTGTGTGTGTGTGTGTGTGTGTGTGTGTGTGTGTGTGTGTGTGTGTGTGTGTGTGTGTGTGTGTGTGTGTGTGTGTGTGTGTGTGTGTGTGTGTGTGTGTGTGTGTGTGTGTGTGTGTGTGTGTGTGTGTGTGTGTGTGTGTGTGTGTGTGTGTGTGTGTGTGTGTGTGTGTGTGTGTGTGTGTGTGTGTGTGTGTGTGTGTGTGTGTGTGTGTGTGTGTGTGTGTGTGTGTGTGTGTGTGTGTGTGTGTGTGTGTGTGTGTGTGTGTGTGTGTGTGTGTGTGTGTGTGTGTGTGTGTGTGTGTGTGTGTGTGTGTGTGTGTGTGTGTGTGTGTGTGTGTGTGTGTGTGTGTGTGTGTGTGTGTGTGTGTGTGTGTGTGTGTGTGTGTGTGTGTGTGTGCATAAAACATGTCAATGAAAAACTGAATTTAAAGTAAAGGAAAAAAGGCAGCAGTTTAAGCTTATAAACTGCTTATAAACGCTTATATTAGCTTATAAACGTGAAACGAACAGAAATTAACATGAATGCTGAAATGAAATTTAAAAGGAACACATACTGCCATAAACAATGGAACCTAAGTTAAATCGCTGTTAGTTCCATAACAACATTCAAAAATTTAATACTGCTTAAACTTCGAGGACGCGATTCTTACGTCAGTCCATACGGAAAAATCCATTTAGTGTTATTATTAAGTCGTATCCAGGGTTGGGGCCCTTATTTTGCCCCCCCGCCGATGTTTTTTCCAACTCGTAAAAACGTAACAGAAATGCATATAACAAATTTTGATATGTTTTGTCAAGTTTTTTTTTTGCCCTAGACAGAGTTGTCATTATTCAGAGTTGCCCAAAGTCAACCATTATTAGATAGTCTAATAGATTTTTCCCTCACATAGAAGTATATTCTATTCAAAGAATTGCATGATTTGAAAAAAAAAATAGATTGTATACCTCAGGGCGAGCGGTTTCAGCTAAAGTGTTATGAATGTTGCACTCCTATCTAATAGCTTTTGGTTTAGTTTGCCATAAGAGATCTTTGGTTATCAATATCTTGAGTGGAATTCAGAGATCCGCATATCATACTGTATACGCAGATTAGGTAACCGTTTTTGTCCTCTCAAGAATACTTTTGCTCAAGGTAAATATTTACCAAATCATATTATTGAGTTACGACTAAAGTGAATATACCGTTCGATGTCTTTTTTTATGCTCTTTACGAATATAATAATCATTTTTGTCGGAAATGAATTTTACCCCCCCCCCCCCCCCCCACTCCTATGTATACCAATTCAGGGTATATATTTGCACATTAGGGGGGTGAGGGTAATTTTATTTCTGATGTAAATGAGAGGTAAGTTTAAACTTTCCCCCACCCCCTAATATGCAAATATGTATATTCTTAATTGGTATATATAGTGGTGGGGGGGGGGGGTAAAATTCATTTCCGACAAAAATGATTATTACATTCGTAAAGAGCATAAAAAAGGCATCGAGTGGTATGTTCACTTTAGTCGTAACTCAATAATATGATTTGGTAAATATTTACCTTGCTCAAGGCTGTAGCCAGGATTTTGTCAGGATTTTTGGCTATTCTACTTTTAACATCTTCAAGGCACCCAATATCGCCTCTTCACCTTCACTTATTCTTAATCTTAGCGAGTTAGTCTCCTTGACATGAACTTTTAAACCTTTTCTTGTACCCTGAACTGGGAAAACCTCTTAAAAATTTATTCTCTTTGCAAACATTTTCATCTAGGATGCTTAAATCATCAGCATAATTTAGGTCCAGGACAGTTACTTCGCCGATTGATTAGGTCTTCTCCCATTGCCTTCGCTGCGCTCGTTAGGACAAGGACTATCAAAATGATCCATATAATTGGGGATAGGACGCAACCCTGCTTAACTCCTTATTTAATACGATATTAACTACTTGCCTCATTTCCTACCTTAACTGAACCTTTTTTTTTGGGGGGGCGGGAGGCTTGAAAGCAATTTAATTTGGCTCATTTTTCATCAATTTTGTCGAAGAAAAACAATTTGTAACTTCTCTCATTCACGCTTCAGTTGCAACAGTGAGTTACTGACAATGTTGAAAAATGGTGAAATTGAAAGAATTATGAATTAAAAGATTTAATAAGAGATTAAAAGAGTCGACATTAAAAGATTTACTTGATCTTAAAAAGTACATTCATTTGTAATAGCTGACTTCTAATGTCAACTTAGAGTTGGATTTCGAACCGAATGGTACGTATTTATCTTAGTTCTACTAGCAAATAAAGTAACAAGGTATCACTTAAAGGGGCTAAAACAAGGGCGGATCTAGAGCAAAATCTTGGGGAGGGGGCAATGTGACAAGGGCGCCAATAATTAACCAAAATGACAAGTTTATCTTAAAAAAATAATAGGAAACAGAGAAAAAAACACCGAATGAGAGCACCAGAAAAATCTTAGGGGTGTGGGGGGTCCCCTGGCCACCCTGGATCTGACAGTGGGTTAAAATAGAATCTGCGATTGTAGCGACAAGTACATTTGGAAAGAGTGTTGAAAGACGCATTTGTGGAATGTTCATCTGTTAGCTAATAGCAAATCAATAAAAGCATCTTTTAATTTACCAAATATTTGTAAACCATTTGGGACTGTGTTTATACTGAAGTAAAGTTTTCAGTAAAGCCAAAAGTAAAAAGTTATAGTGACGAAAGGAGGTCAAGCTCCACAAGGTACCAACAAATGTCAACAATTCGAATGACGACTTGTCACAGGGATGTTTCTGCAAACCAATAAGATCATTTGAATATTTCAATATTTCCACGTAATCGTTTTCATGATCCTCCTTTTAATTGTCATTAGTTAATTGTCATTAGTTAAAGGGCGAAGCCTCCTCCTACTCAGGATGTTTTTTTTTTTTTTAAGTTTTCATTTGGCTCCCTACTTGTATGCCTTAAAAAAACTTCATATAATTCCTGTTTGTCTATTAATTTTTTATAAAATTTTGTTTTTTCGCCAGAAATGAGAGGCTACCTTTATTTATGAGGACTAGCCCTCCACTTCAACGCTAAGCTTCATTTTTTTTTTTTTTACGGAAAATGTAGGCCTAAGGCTAAATGTATTCTTCATGTCCAAGGGGGAGATTTTTGCTGTTTTTTAAGTTATTTCAATGAAAGTACCAAAAAGGCCTTTTTCGGTGAAAATACCAAAAAAAGTAGTTCCAAAATCTGAAGGGGAACAGATGTCCCCCCAGTCGAAACCCCTGGTAATATACCCCTATAAATCAGATATTCCACCTTGCAGAATAAACTTATGGTCGCAACAACACAACAACATACCTTATAGTTTACTTTCTTACGAACCTGACAGCGGTCTTAATGAACTTTTTTAAAAGAGTGGATATGCCAAAAATTATTTCTCGAATGAACCCTTAATCACCAGCCGACCCACGACCATCTATTAGGCTGCTTGCAGCATTGGTGAAAAAAGATGACGCCAATGCTTTGCTAAAGTACGATTTCCTTTTATTTGATGGTTTACACGGACGGTTTATATTCCGGACCAACGGTTTTAGACTGTGGCGATTCCTGGGCGTGTTTTTTTTTTTTTTTTTTTTATTTGTTTTTTTTTTTTTATTAATATTTATATATAACTGATACTGCCATACGATTCCTGGGTGTGCATTTTTTTTTTTTATTTATTTATATATAGCTGACACTGACATAACTGACACTGTTTATGATGGATTTTAGGCTATCTCTCAAAATACGTAAAAGTTTTCAGTTCTGAGCTGCATCTAACTGTGGCTGCAATTACAATTTGAACTTCATTGCTGACGAGTTGATTCGTAAGATATAAAAAACATTGATTCGTAAAATAAAAAATACGGTAATGGTAAGCGCGTTTCTTTTGGTCTCAATAATCCGAATGTTGTGTATTTTTCTTTTTAATTGGTTTTTCTTCTTATCATCTGTGTTAAGGCTAGCAGAGACAGTTTCTTTGAGGGTTTGGTGGGCCAACCTTGAAAAAAACTGGCAAGTTATAGCAAAAACGTCGTAAATTGTAGGGATAATTCTTACGGATATCGGGGAGGGAGGGCCACGATTTTGACCCCTCCCCCGACTCCTAAGTGTGCGTGCTAGTCTTCTTTCTATTATTTTGAGCTGAATTGAAACCAATTCATTTATTTATTGGGGGGGGGGGCATTTGCCACCAAGATTTTCTGCTATTTTTTGGTATTTTTGTTGAAAAATTGAAAAAAACAACAACATAATTATCCCCTAAATTTGAAGATACATTTGGTCCCCTCTACATTTCGAGGATTGACATCACTGATGGCTGTTCGTCGTGTCATAGAATATGCCAACTATATAAACACAAGTTGGCCGTTAACAAAAAACAAAAACAAAACAAAAAATCAATCTCCTGTTGCCTAGCAAATTTCTTAGTAACCACTTGGTAATGACTAAGTTACGCTGTTTATGAAAGATTGAGTGACTTTTACCAAATTCTGTCTAATTAGTGGATCCAGGGGGGATGAAGCATCTCCCCCCGTACCTGGCCTGGACGTAGCTAACCTTGTGTAGTTTTCAGTTACATTTATATGAATCTACCGAGAAAAAGCATAAACACAGAAAAGTCAACAAAATGCAAGCACATGAATATGTGAAGTCTGAATAAAATTTGCCCGAATTCTAGGAAGCAACCCCCTCCCACAGTCCTAGATCCTCCGCTAGTTTGTCTTCAATCCTCCCAAACTTAGCTGGTCAATTTTGAAATATGACTCTGGCCACGCCCTGCTACTGTTTAATATCTATTTCGAGTATTAATAGCCACCCTTTGAGTTTGTTCAGGCACCAGGGTTTCATTATGGACACGGTGTTTATGTTGAGCAGCTTTTACAAATGCAAATGAAAAACATATATTATGTAAAACGCTGTCAGAAATCGTTCATTTTACTGCTTCAAATTTAGCACTAAGGTTGAGTGAAGTCAGGTAGCAATGTTTAATAACGAACATTAGACACTCATTAGATTGTATCATGAACAACATCTGTTTGATGCCTTTTATGATTTTCGGAAGCCTTGTCATTATGGATAAAATCCCCTTGTATTCTAAATGGAGCCAAATTTGTTAACTCGAAAACTAAAGGCAGGATGCAATATTTTTAAATGTTTTGAAATGACTTTTGCAATTTCAGAAGCCTTGTTAAGCTATATAAACATCTGAAATTGTATAGACTGTCCTGTCCTGTGTTTCATTTGAGGCCAAACTAATTCTATTCTGAAATTGAAGGGTACTCCCACTTTCTGAAATCACATTTACCAGGTGGTGCGTTCCAAGCGTGGAGACAGTGTGCCAAGCGTGGTGTAAACTGTGCCAGGCGTGGCGAAAGCTTCACCAAACGTGGTGAAACTATGCCAAGCGTGGCGGAAACTGTACCAAGCGTGGCCGAAACTGTGTCAAGGTTGGCGGAATTTTGCAACAAATGTGACTGTCTGAGATGTACACCAGGTGTCGGAAAGTGAGTGACCCCTCGTCTGACATTTGGGGAAATTAATACTACTTGAGGGTTAATATTTTTTAGAAAACGGTAAATTTTCCAAAGAATATTTTCTGAAAAATCTTTTATGCATTTTTTATGATTTCAGAAGGGTTGTAATTTTTATAAAGTCTGTAGTGTTCCGTATAAAGCCTTATTTGTTAAGCTAAAAAATCACAAATATGACCTTCTTCTGTTGCTTTTGTAAAAAAAGAAGATGATATAAAAGATTATTACAAGGAATTAAAACAAAATTAACTCTTTTTGTACTCGTATGAATTTATTGTATTTTATAACAATAATTGACAAATTAGAAGAAGGTTCAAATTTTCCAATAAACCATTGTAGTTTTTCATTGCAGCTGAAGAGTTCAGTTCTTAAAGAATTGGGACAATATTCAAACTTTAGCCTAAAGAGCGAGATTTTGAGGAGGGGCAACCCTCCTCATATACTTAATAATTTCTGTTCATTTATAAATTTAATGTTACTCCTTTCTCTCAGTTGAAAAAAACCAGTTCAGTTCAGTTTGTTTTATATAATTTCTGATAGTTATTCAAATAATACCAGGAAATCTGGCTCAACATCCATGGAGAAATCCTCCCTCCCCATGGAAATATTCTCTAGACAATTCCCCCGCTGAAAATTTACCCCGGACAATTATTTTTAACATCTCCACGGGTAAAATGTATCGGGAAAGAGAAAGCAAGACATAAAAAAAGAATTTCGCGTAGGAATTCTGGCAAAGCCCCCAGTATAGAATTTCTTCTGAAAAATTCATCTCCGGGAAATTTCCCTCCAATTGAAAGTTTTTCCCTTCGAAAATCCCCGAGCACAAAATTCCCCCCTCCCACCCGAAAAATGTATGCATATTTCCCAATAAGAAATACTACACGTAAGCAATGAGCAAATTTCGTAACTCAAATACCTTTCCCCAGGGGCTGTGGGGGGGGGGGGTCATGATATCTCCAAAGGTATAGTTAATAGACCTTTCAACCGAGGCCGCACCCGTGATTTTTTTCGGAGGGGGTTTTACTCTTTATTCTGGGGGGGGGGGGGTACACAAAAAACGTCAAAAAACACATACAAAATTTGTTTATGTCCATTTGTTTATGTCCAATTCAGTTGTGAGAAATTCAAACTTTAGCGTAAAGAGCGAGGCGTTGAGGAGGGGACAGCCCTTTTCATATACGGAATAATTTCTGTTCGTTCTAAGTTTTAACGTCGTTCCTTACTTTCAGTTAAAAAAACTTGTTTTTTTATTTAATTTTTGAACGTTTTTGAATTGATGCAGGTTTTGATTTTGGATCACCGTACATGATAATTAAAACAAAATTTGCATATTAATTTTACTTTTATTTGGTTAAATGGCTTTCTCCAAACTTGTTTAATTTTATTTACGAACGTTTTTATTAGTAATAAACAGACGTAACTGACGAATTAACTTACGTAACGAACTTCTGTATTCATAGATTTTTAATACGTATATTAGGGGGTTCGCGCCCTAGTCAATACCTTGCTCTTTAAGCTAAATTTTGAGTTTTGTTCCAATTCTTTAAAAATGATCCCTTTGTCACAAAGGCCGTTAATTAGAATAAATAGCTCTTATTAAAGTACTAAAAAATATTTGGCTTAAAGAGCGAGGTATTGACTAGGGGGTAAACCCAATCATATACGTAATATTTTCTCTTCGTTTTAAGTATTGATGTTGCTTCTTACATTCAGTTGAAAAACTTGTTTTTTTAAATTTAATTTCTGATCTCTTTCTTTAATAATGCTGGGAAATCCTTCCCCCCCTTCATAGCCATGTCCCTTCCCCCATGAAAACTTCCTTCATGTAAAGATCCTGCCAAATAACCCCCGACCCCCCCACCTACCAGAAAAAAACCCCCCTGAAAACGTCTGTATACTTCCCAATAACCAATACTATATGTTAACATTGGGTAAAGTTCATAACTTTCAGCCCTCCCCCCAGGGACTTCGGGGGATAAAGTCATCCTAAAAGACATATTTATCATATTCTCGACCATGCTGAACAAAATGGCTGTCTCAAAATTATGATCGGATGACTTTGGGGAGAAAATTAGCGTGGGAGGGGGCCTAGTTGCCCTCCATTTTTTTGGTCACTTAAAAAGGGCACTAGAACTTTTAATTTCCGTTCTGATGAGCTCTTCCACGATGTTCTAGGACCACTGGGTCGATACGATCACCCCTGGGATAAAAAAAAAACAAAAAAAAACAAAAAATAAACACGCATCCGTGATCTTTCTTTTGGCAAAAAATGCAAAATTCCACATTTTATAAATAGGTGCTTGAAACTTTTACAGTAGGGTTCTCTCATACGCTGAATATGATGGTGTAATTTTCATTAAGGTTCTATAACTTTTAGGGGGTCTTTCCCCCTTATTTCTAAAATCACTCAAATTTTCTCAGGCGTGTAACTTTTGATGGGTAAAATTTAACTTGATGAAACTTATATATTTGAAATCAGCATTATAATTTGATTCTTTTGATATATCTATTGGTATCCAAATTCCGGTTTTTAGAGTTTCGGTCACTATTGAGCCGGGTCGCTCCTTACTTACAGTTCGTTACCACGAACTGTTTGATATATGTGCCTTTATGGTACTCACTGTAGACTGTAGCGTCTTCTTTTTCCAAACATGACACACATTCGATTTTGATATCGCGCGTACTGACCCTGGGAATATACGTCAGAACCATAGTTTAGTTGCTAGTGGTCGGACAAAAAAAACAACAGGTTTTTCCATAGGCTTCTCGTGAATCGCGCGTGCGCGAAGACGGAGTATGAATCTTGTGTGGTTATAAATCTGTGACACTTATTTTTAATGGAGAGAAATAGAGAATAGCCTTTGTCAATACTGTATGTTCTGTCTACTGCGATGGTACTATATGAGTAATTTTTCAGTTTTCATTTTAATTTTCAATTGATTTGGGAAAGTTGGCTCCAAATCCCCCCCCCGGAATCTTGACGGGAAAGCCTAAGGGGGGGGGGGGGGTAGGAATTAAAACGTATAATTAATGTCCTATCTTAAAAAAAAAAAAACGATTTACTTCTATAGTTTCACTAAATCCAAAAAAATTTGTTTGTAAGCTTTATTGCTTAGCCTATTTTTCAAACAGTTCGTGGCAACGAACTGTAAGTACGGAGCGGCCCGGCTCAATAGTAATTGAAACTCTAAAAAGCGGAACTTCAATACCAATAGATACATCAAAAGAATCAAATTTTAATGCTGATTTCAAATATATAAGTTTCATCAAGTTTATTCCTACCCTACTGTAGAGGATTCAAGCTCCTATCTGCAAAAATGTGGAATTTTGTATTTTTTGCCAGAAAGATCACGGATGCGTGTTTATTTTTTTTTTTTTTTTTTTCCCCCTAGGGTGACCATATAGACCCAGTGGCCCTAGAATATCGTGAGAGGGCTCATCAGAACGGAAATTAAAAGTTCTAGTGCCCTTTTTAAGTGACCAAAAAAATGGAGGGCAACTAGGCCCCCTCCCACGCTCATTTTTTCCCAAAGTCACCCGATCCAAATTTTGAGATGGCCATTTTGTTCAGCATGGTCGAAAATATGATAACAATGTATTTTAGGATGACTTAATCCCCCAAAGGCCCCGGTGGGAGGGCTGAAATTTATTAACTTTACCCAATGTTAATATATAGTATTGGCTATTGGGAAGTATACAGACGTTTTCAGGGGATATTTTTTCTGGTTGTGGGGGGGGGTGGTGGGTCGGGGGTTATGTGGGAGGATCTTTCCGTGGAGGAAGTTTTCATGGGGGAAGGGACATTGCTATGAAGGGGGCGCCGGATTTCCCAGAATTACTTAAAAAAAGATTAGAAATTAAATAAAAAAAAAATTTCAACTGAAAGTAAGGAACAGCATCAAAACTTAAAACGAACAGAAGATATTACGTATAAGATTGGGTTCGCCCCCTAGTCATTACCTCGCTCTTTAAGCCAAAGATTTTTTAGGACTTTCATAAGAGTTATTTATTCTAATTAACGGTCTTTGTGATTAAGGGGTCATTTTTAAAGAACTGGAACAAAATTCGAATTTTAGCGTAAAGAGCGAGGTATTGAATAGGGGGCGAACCCCCTAATATACGCATTAAAAATATATGAATATAGAAGTTCGCTACGTAAGTTAATTCGTAAGTAACTTATATTTATAACTAATAAAAACGTTCGTAAATAAAATTAAACGACTTTCGAGAAAGCCATTTAACCAAATAAAAGTAAAATTAATATTTAAATTTTGTTTTAATTATTCATATACGGTGAGTCAAAATCAAAACCTGTATTAATTCAAAAACGTTCAAAAATTAAATAAAAAAAACAAGTTTTTTTTAACTGAAAGTAAGGAACGACGTTAAAACCTAAAACGAACAGAAATTATTCCGTATATGAAAGGGGCTGTCCCCTCCTCAACGCCTCGCTCTTTACGGTAAAGTTTGACTTTCTCACAACTCTATTTTTTAAAATAAAAAAAAAAAATTTGCGTTAAGAGCGAGGCGTTGAGGAGGGGACAGACCCTTTCATATACGGAATTATTTCTGTTCGTTTTAAGTTTTAACGTCGCTCCTTACTTTCAATTAAGAAAAACAACTTTTTTTATTTAATAACAAAATAAACACGACCAGAATTAATTTAAAAAAAAATCTAACGTTTTTTTACGGAAGTAACGAGCCAAGTTGAAAATATTAAACGAAAGTTGAAAATCGCTTTACAGATTGCGCAAGATAAATCTAAAAAATTAAAAAACTGAGTCCTGATGTTTTTTAACAACTATAATCCTGAAAACTGAGATATAATTCTGAAAACTTTACAGAAAACTGAGCTTCCTTGAGTTTTTTTTTTTTACAAAATTATAAGTGTATATGGTTGGTATACATCCTAACATTTTAGTCTTTTATTTTCTCCGCGCTACTTATGGAATTCTCTGCTCCTAAGAGAACGTCCTCTTTTTTGTAATCGCGGTGTTGTGTTTTCAGTAAAGCCCCACTATTTAGAATTCTACAGATATTTTAAAGGGCCACCAGTCGGTGTATTTGAGCTAGTTCCGTATATACTTCTTGTGTAATCTGCAGTGCAACAATTTTGTTGTTTTAAGTTTCGACTTCGCTCTTTACTTCCGTAAGAAAAACTTTTTAAAATTGTTCCTTGATAGAAATCAGCCAATTTCAAGCAGTCGAAGGTTACTGATTTGTTGTTATTTTGTGTTCATTTGCGTGCAAACTGATCATGTACATAAGTGTAATTTGGGGGCTAATTATTGCGCTTACATTCAAGGCTTTGAAAAATTGCATGCACTACTGACCTTTGTTAATAGCTAAATTGGAAAAAAAAATCCATGGAAGCTAAAGAGCAGAATTTAAACCTAAAAATAAGCTGAAAATAAGCTTGTAAGAGATGAAAAATTTAAAACTAGCAGAAACTTTTATGAATGAAAAAAAAAACAACTAAAAAACAGGAATCAGAATGAACCATGAAGTCAAACTAAAAACAAAAAGAAAGTACCACGTATAAGTGTAATGCTGCCACTACCTTTATCTCCCCCTCCTCCCAAAAGGCTAGAATGGCATTTGAGCTGTATTGAAAATTAATTAAATAATTTCAGTTGAAGTTTAATTTAGTGAATTATTTTTCCACACATTTTGAAGGAATGTATTTAAAGGAAGAAAATACAGATGAAAATTTTACGGATAAGAACAATAAAACTTCTAATATTGAAAAGAATATTAGTAGCAGTTTTACCAGTATTAGTTTTATTTAACGTTACAATAAAATATAAAACACGGTTAAAAACTCATTTTGTTTTCAGTAAATCGACTAGCGGAAGGGGGTCCAGGGCCTTGAATTTATGTAGATCAAAATGGTTCCTCGATCCTAATTTTAACAGGATATGATGAGTTCATCCAGCTTCCTACTAAAATCTATCTGTGAAGCATCTGCTTCAAATGAACCATTAGCCTTATTTTGAGTCCATGACCATGTGTCTGCACGGAGTGCACGGATCATGGTGTTCCTGCAGGCATATTCATTTTACCTTTTGATAGTTTTGAAAAAATGGCTATTTTCAAATTTTGATTCAATGTCATCTTGGGTTTTGATGGTGCCCGGAGACACGAGAGGCACCCCAACTGTGTACCTTCATCTGTTCTATATGACGGGGGATTATGATTCCCTAATTTAGTTCGGGAGTTATAGCCTTGTTCTCGTTCCTTTTGTTAATGCATTTTTGTTTCCGCTTGTCTTAGCAAGGATAAGCTGTTTTTTCTTTCAGTGTCCTAAAAGTTGTGCTGTAAATCCCCATTTTCAACCAAGTTTTACTAGTGCTGATTTGAGCCAATCAGAATTTTTCTTTGAATTTTTTAGCCAATCAGAAAATTCTATAGGAATTTCGATTGGTTCAAATTAGCGTTAGCTAAATGTCGATATTAGTAAAATATCATTCTGAATTGGTTTTAAGAAACGTGAAACCAAATCAATTATGATTATATAAAACTAGTGAAAGCTCGAGGTCAAATTATATTCGTTAGAAGCGCTAGTTTTTTGTTGTTGTTGTTGTTTTTTTTTTTACGACAAGTTTTTTTTTGTATTCCAATGAGAAACTCATATAAAAAATAATACATATAACTCACTTTTTGTGTAGAAGATTTGTTTGCGCAACCACTAATCAGTACAGTGAAAAAAAAATAAAAAAATTTAAAAATAAAAATTAAAAAAAAAATGAGAAAAAAAACGTAGCATTTGAATCGATATTGTCCCCGTAGCAAAAAAATAACGAAAGAGAAGTACTGTTTATACTACTTGGGAGGGTGTAAAGAGCAGAAGCTTTGAATTAAATTCGGACGGAGGAGGAGCGTGTTCAGCTGTGTTGGCCTCAGGCGGCTTGATGTTGCCGTAAGTTGTTATAGTAGTAGCATGTACAACCTTTGACAATGTATGTTGTGTGTGATAGTTTATCGTGAATAATCCTGACTGGTGGTCCCGTGTAAAGTAGTTTACTGTTAATGCCTATGCCCATTTATCGGAAATGAATTGCTTTAAGTTGAACAGTTCTTTTTTATTAAGATGACAACGCTGTAAATTTGATTCCTTATCTATCTCGTGCTTAAAAAGTTGTATCTAAACTAGCGTATTTTTTTTCTTAGATATCTTTCTTTGAATATATATTTACTCTTTTTTCTTCTACATAAAATGCAACATCAAGCTTTAACAGATAAATTCAGTTAGCCAATGACAAAACTGATAGATTTACAGGCACCTTTGGAACTTTAAGGTGACCAACCTATATTCCATATAAGGATGCATTTGGGATGCAATAAATTATTTGGTATTTATTACCGACAAGCTTGCTTTTCGCAGCAATAACATTTTGACAAGGTACGATGCTGGATTAAACCAAAAGTTGTGTCCGCAGATTATGTACTGAAGATTGGCAAATTAATTAAATGCCGTCAAACCAAAAGTGATTGTAACACACTGTACTCGTCAATTTTATCTTAAAAGGTGATATTAATAATACCTCACTTCAGACCTTAGATCCTTCTGTGCCGCCAGAGGCACCAAGGGCATCAATGAAGAGCCGCCAGTCATCCCGCATGTGTGCCGTTGCTCAAACATCTCAATGGGGTTGGATCGTCGTTTGAATGCTGGACAGGATCTATTGATAGGTGCGATGCAAGGTGTTCTTTGGTTGACCTCTCCTTCAGAGTTCCTTGAGGTTGCCATTCCAAGATCTGTCTCGAGATCCTATCATCCTTGATACGGATCACGTACCCAAGGTATTGCCTCCTCGCTGCCAAATGACGATCACGTCTCTGATGGGCCGGCCTGAGATAGAGCGGCTGTCTGGTTTGTGACGAGATCTCTCCAGTCGATGTTGATATTCCGGTGATCCCCTGAAGTCGAAGTCGAGTCGATGATCTTCGAAGGCAGTTGTTTTCGAAGGCAAAAAATTACCAATATTGTCAATTAAAATTGTTTCTATCTAAATGTTTTCACAGTAACGAGCGACCTTTGTCAATAGAAGCCCCAAGGGTCACAAATTGTCAATTGCAACTGTTAGGTCACGCGTGCCCAGCGTGGATTTTTAATATCAGTCTTAACTTTTTTGAAGAGTACTTATTAAGAATCCGGTAAACACGCGAGAAAGACGGCATCAAAACGTCAAGGATGCTATTGAAAAACAGGTTTCCGCTGCGTAGTGGGCTGTTGCTCACTCCTTAGTAAATATTTGAACTTTAGTTTTTTGGGATTAAACGGGCAAAAAAAGGTACATAGGTTAGGTTACATATTTAATATATGCTATGCTTTACCCCCACCCACCCCCTAATGTACAAATATATATAGCCCAAATTTGTTTCTAAACTATATTGTTTCCATCCTCTTTTGTTTTATTTCATTAGTATTAACCAAACTTCACTTCTCACGTGTTTACCGGATTCTTAATAAGTACCCATTTTTTTAGAATTTTAAATTAATCCCGAGAATGATGATCACACGTGCGTATTTATTTTTATTGTTGCTATATTTACCATTGGTGATGGTGTCAAAGGAGTTATCATAAAATATTGGGATAGAAATTGTCACAGTGGAAATTAAAAATTCTAGTGCCATTTTTAAGTAGGCTAACTAAAATACTTTTGAACAGCGAAGTGCAGCTTTATGATGTTGCGTACCACAAAGTAACAATTGCTGCCTGGCTAGGGTATAAATGCTATTGAGCAAAACTTCGGAGATGCCCTGTCGGCAAGGCCGTATCCAAGGGCAGGGCGTTTGAGGGGTTTGAACTCCCCCCCCCAAACATTTTTTCCAACTCCTAAAAACGTAACAAAAATGAATATAAACAAAATTTTTATGCTTTTTATGAAGTCTCCCCCCCCCGGAAAAAAACATCCGGATATTGCCGCGCCAGTCGGTTAGAACCTCTTGAAAAGCTCATCACTTAGCCCCTCAGTTTTAAAATCCTTGTTGCTTGGAGGTTGCACACTTGTTCCTAAGCATCTGGAGAGTCCATAAAAAAACAAATGGTAACTAAAGATTTTTATACATTAGCCGCGTTTTCAGGCTCAGCGGGTTCGAGTTTTTGGAGGTGTTCGAGCGATTTGAGTATAAAGTACCACATTCTAAATGTTTGGAGTGCAGATTTACTGGAACCAGCTGCAATTCCGGAAAGAAATTCGTCGGTCAACGTTGTCAAACATGACAAAAGGAAGGAGCTATAAGCTTGAAATGTATTTAATTTTGAAACTAAGTGCAGTTGTATTTCATTCAGACTCTAAAGCTGTTTAATTAAGACATTTTTCTTCATCGACCCCTACTTTTTCTCGCCCTTTCAGATTCCACACGAAAGCCCACTAAGTTCAGGACTGGGACAGAAAATCTAGACGAATTACGGACACAAGGCCTTTGGCCATTGTGTCTGAGTTGAGTGGATAATCCTTTTTACCACCTTCCCCAGAGGTATTCACAAATGATAAAGAGAAAACGCAAAGTCGCAGCTTATTATTATTCATATAAGTGAAAAAAGTATAAAAAATAGCAAAACTTTCAGATACATATACCGCATTACATTCATAATCTGTATCTATTGCATTGCTTTTTATGTGAGCAGCCTCCTCTGATCATGCAGTAACTCAGCTGTGCTGGCATACGCTACTACTCCTTTTAGCCTCTTTCTGAGGGGCTGGTCAACCGTCAGTGTGTCTGCTGTAACTCCGTCTCGTTTCATTTCAAGTTTCGTCTGAATTGTGGAAGCCAAAGTTACTGTTACCTTCTGATTCCTTCTGTTTGTCTACTTCTTGAGTAAGCTGAACAGTCTTTCTGAAGCTACGTTAGAAAATAGCAAGGAAAACAAGTACTGTACAAACTTTGCTAAGTTTGGTTTCCACGGTGGTCATTCGCACTCAAAGCAAATTTCCAGTAATCCTGTCAGAGTTACTGTTTTATCATCATTGGCACTATCGGAATGTTCCCGCCATTCTTTGTCAATGGCACTTCTCGACCACTAATTGCATTCATTTTCATCCTTTCTTCGCGATTTTATGTTTTGTAATACACTGACAGGCCCAGGTGGACTATATTAGTCACTTACTGCTTACCCAATCTTACTTTATCAGTAACATTCTTAAGCGGCATATTTTTCAGGAATGGGACTAACGTGTCAACCAGCAAAAATGGTAAATTGTTTTCAAAATGCTGCAATTTTCGTCTCTGTTTCTTGTATTGGATCATTTGATGCAAACCCCTTCAGTTCTACAGAGCAATTGCAGAAAAAGTCTAATTTTTGTCATACATCTTTAAATTTTTAGTAACTTTGGATAATTTTAAACCTACTAAGTCAGCTGGACCCACTTAGTGCTAGTTCCCATCTTCTTTGTGCAAGCCAACACCTGTGGTTCGCTTATGAATTGAAAATAATTAGTTAAGGACAAACCTTGAAGGTGTTTAAATGATCAAAATAGAAAATCAATGCAACCACTGTGGAATGGATAATGGGCAATGTTCATACCTATGCCAATAAATTCAAATCGCGGTGCCTGGGACGTTAGGAAAAATCCCTAAAAGACGACAGACAACGGCTAGGTAAAAAAAAAAGAATGACCACAAAGTAGAATGTTTCGGGCATTAAGTTTTCTGGAGATTTTCGGGAGATTCGGTATCTACTTTTTTTGTCGGGAGATTGATTAGAAATTCGGTAGATCTCCCGAAAAATCGGGAGAAGTGGAAACACTGTGCACTAGACGAGAAAAACCCGTGTTCGAACCCGCTTAGCCGTGGACAACCCGTCTTCGAACACGGGTTGTTCTCGTCTAGTGTATCAAGCGTTGTGCATCAGTGCATCTAGTGCATCAAACACGGGGGTTGAAACTTCGGAGCCGTTGAAACTAGACGAAACTAGACGAAAAACTTGAAATTAGACGAGAACAACCCGTGTTCGAACCCACTGAGCCTGAAAACTCGGGTATTGATACTAACAGGGTATAGTCGCATATCAACTATTTGGGGGAAGTCAGTGGATTTTTTTTTTGTCCGGGGAAAGAGTACTGGCAGACCGATCGAAACCAATTGGTGTGTGGGATTTAAACACAATACAAGCAAAGAGAGGGATTTAAATCCCAAATGGCCTTTACTTGGATGAATATATTTGAAATAATCTTGCATTATGGAGGATGAGACGGTGACAATTCATCTGGTATTGCAGACATATTTTGCACATACAATTAGAATTACATTCATATGTTTACCTTCAGAGAATTGGAAGATGTTGGGGTTTACCCCAAGGAACAATTTGAAAGAATCTGACCTGAAAAATATTAGACCTGAAAAATCATTTTTAGCCTTTCCTCCTCTAAAAAAGAAGAAATTTTAGGTATGCACTTTATTCATGGCTGATTATCATTCTCCAATCACTATTATGCAAAGTTAAACCTATAGTGTAAATAGTGAGGTACGAAAGTTCCTTCGTACCTATAGAGTAACTATAACTGTAATGTTGAAAACGAATAGAAATCAAATAAAAAAAAAGGCTTTTGTTAAATGAAACCAAAAGATCAACCTTAAAAGTTAAAATGAACGTAATTTTTCCTAAGCCCCCATTCTTTATGCAAAATCTTCAATATACTATAGATATTTATCATACTGTCAATAAACCACAACTTAAAACATAGGATGAGGAGTGAGAGGCATGTTGGGAACCCTAAAAATGCCACTCATACATCCTTCTTCATACATATGTCTTTTCGATCTTAGTCGAAGTCGATGTTTAATTTCGTCAAAAAAGTGCTTTGTATTTCTATTTAGTAATTATTTGCACTCAGTTCGAGCTTCAAGCACGTCCACCGAGTCACGGATAGTGTTTAAGGTAGCACTTAAGGTGCTTAAGGTGTAAAGGTGTCTTGTGTTTAGTTGTAAGGTGTTAGTGTTTAAGGTGTCTTTGCTCGGATAAATCCGAACACCCTCGCGAGTACCAAAAGTAGCTACTTTACCCCTTTTAAGCCTAGATATAGATAGACTTGATATTAGGTAAATGACGTTTACATAAAAGACATTAGATAAAAAACATATTAGATAAAACGGTACTTGTGCATTATATCCTACACACGAAAGAAGTCAAGTTTGGTTAATGTTAATGAAAAAAAAAGTGAAAATATAATAGTTTAGAAACAATTTGGGCTATATCTTTGCACATTAGGGGAGGGGGACAAAGCATAGCATATGTTAAATACGTAACCTAACCTAACCTAAATACCTACCCCCTCCTAAACCCCATAAAACAACAGTTTAAATATAGTAAACGTAAAAAGAAATCACGCTTTACGATACATTTACTCATTGCAAATACCCGTTTGACTGGTTTACTGTAGTACTCTCTGGTAGAGTCTCTAGCGCCGTGTAGGATATAATGCACAAGTGCCAATAAAACACATCAAAGGTTTCTTGATTCTGAAGTACAAATCTTTTCGGCACTATGTTTGAGTCCTTGTTCTAGTTGGCTCCCACCCTCCAAAACCCATAACTTGTGCGTTTTTTCTGCATTCAGTAATATCTTATTGAAATCCATGTATTCTGAAATATCATTTTAGCCTGGGGAGTGTTTGTCTTGGTACGATACCTCTGTAGGATGTGCACAGAATATAAATAATAGATAATATGAATTTAATTGAAATTCAATTGAAGATATCAAGTATTTTGCAGTAGGCTACATCAAGACATGGCTAATTGTAGAAAGAAAAAAAGCCAAGACAGATAGTCCAAGTAATTGAGAGGCAAATGTTTAAATGGCTGCGGCACGGGTAAATGGCGGGAGTAAGTACTTGTTTGTTAGTTTGTTAGTTTTGGAAAGGCACGCCTGCCTAGAGTCTCAGGCATGTTGACCAATAATTTAAAATTGACATAGGACCGTTAGATTGCCTGGAATGAGAGGCAAACAAGGCACGCCCGCCTATGGTCTTAAGAAGGTTGACCAAAAATTATATTATCTATATACAGTGAGGATGTGTCACAAGCGATTCCGAAATGGCATTCTCGCTATTTATTACTGAATAGTTCCATGATCGTTTTTGTTCTAATTCTATTTGTATTATTTGTATATTTGTATTATTATTCTGTTTATTAACGTCACTAGAAAACGGTGTTTCTTTTCATCTTTTTTTGTGACAGTCAGGCATGCATGATTTTATTTCCGGGAGAAAATTTTTCGAGGGTGTGGTAGCCTAATTAGTGTCAATTCAAGAAATTAGGGAGGGGAGGGTACAATGTATTTTCCATAATTTAGGAGGGAATTTGTATTTTTTCAATATTTTAAATGAAAATAACAGAAGAAGGCATTTTCTGTGAAAACCAAAGAAAGGTGTTTTTCAAAATCTAGAGGGAAAGCCCCCCCCCCACCTGTCCCCTCTAACTTACACTACAGAAGGTTGGAGGTGAACTCGAAGGAAAAGAACAGGGGGTGAAATATATAAAAACTTCAAGATGTTTTCGGAAAAATCATGAAAATCGTTTGATTTCATTGAAAGCCACAGCAGGCCTCGGTGCAATATTTTCTTGTAAATGAGAGACGATAAAAGTTTGAAACATGATTTCAATCTCTTTAGAATTAAAACTTTCAAAAGTAATCCAATTGTTCATTCCATTCAAACAGACATAATATTACAAACAAAAAATCAACAGAAATCTCTTTATTAAAAAAGATTCTTCAACGTCGGTTTTATCTTATTTCTTCAACGTCAGTTTGGTCACCAAATGATGCTGCTGCAGAAGAATGTGACACGTGGTTTCAGGAGGGAAGGCTCTGGTTCTCCTTGAAGTCCTTGATTTTCGCTACTTTCTCATAATTCCCTTACTTTTTTTACAATTCGCCTGTTGTTTTCTGTTTGAAAAGTTTGGGTACTCTTCTCAAAACAGTTGCCTATACGATGCGTAGATACATGCCGATGCCGCATCCAGGGGAGGGGGTGATTACTAGGTTTGACCCCCTCCCCTCCGAAATTTTGTTCGAGTGTTAAAAAGGTAACAAAAATGCATATAAATAAAATTTTTGATGCGTTTTTTGAACTTTTTTGTGCACCCCCTCCCCAAGAAAAAAATTCTTGACGCGCCCTTGATTCAAGCCTAGTCATATAATAAATTTTTAAGAAAATCCAAGTTATGTGCTAGAAGACACTGTTTTTCTGCTTTAACTCTCTTTTTTATGTAATAAAAACTACATTTCAGGAAATTAAGGTTCTTTGGTTATCCTTCTTTTTAAGATGATATTTTAAGGTGAAACCAATTAGATCAAATTGATGGCTATGGCTAAGTAACGAGCATGTATAAATTGCCGTCCAAGAATACTAATGAGTTTCAGTGGTTTACAATATATAAAATCCTGCCCTCAGTTTTTATCGAATATTCTCTAAAAGCATATCTGATCTAAGTCGGCAAGACGGTCCACATGCAACACCATTTGTGGCTCCAAAAATTTGGATTAAAGACTGTTTGTCTCCGACAAGATCCCAGATAACATTCCCTGTAAATTACTCATCTGACTATATTTGGAAATTAATGAAACTGCTTTTCTCCAATCTAGCTAATGATATTTCTTGTTTTAAATAGTATAATTGCACTGTCCTTATTTCTTGTCCAAGCAGGCAGTTTTGTTTAATTTATTTTTTGTCTTAAATTGTAATTAATTAAGCCATGGTAGATATGGGCCCGCCCTCCCATCCTCCATCCATTTATCAGAGCAATCCACCTCTTCAATTGCCTCCGCCTATGACATCACGACGATTTTGGGTTGTTAAACTGTCCCCATATTGTTCTTATGCCCAGTATTTCTATTATCATGAATTTTATTTAGGCTCTTATTGATATTTGTTTTGTCGTATGTTTTCGTTCTCTTCAGTGGATTTCAGTGGCGGTAGGCGGGAACTTTTATCCTCTCACTAGAAGACCTAGAAGGTGTAACTGATGGGAACAACGATGAAGGAACATACCCCTAAATAACAATAAAAGTTTATTCAATAACAATAAAATATAAATAACAATATCAATAAAAAAATTTCACAAAATTGAACCCGAGCTAAACTCATCCAGTAGAACAGGGGCGTCCCAAGGGGGGAGTACCCTCCCCAACATTTTTGGCATTCGGTAAAATTTTCGGCGGAGGCGAAAATTTCGGCAGGAATTTTGCAAAATTTGCCGAAATTTAGCGCAAGTCTTGATTTCTGCGGAAAATTCGGCATAAATCAGGTAGCGATTCGGTAAAGTTTACGAAGATCGCCCTCCCCCCCCCCCAATGGAATGAGCCTCGGGACGCTCCTGAGTAGAAGTCAACCCACACGAGTTCAACTAGCGCAAAATGCAACTGGGTAAGAATTACTTTCGCCCTGCAACTCAGTACCCTGCAGAAAATAAAAGACTAACATATAAGACTCTCTGTAGTCTTTCACCGGCCACGAAATCAGTAAATTTTAATAAACAGTTTTAATTCTCTCTCAAGTAAGATTAGTTTTCAGTATAGCACTAATTTTTCAGAATTCTACAAATTTACAGAAATATTACGAGACATTTTATTTGTGCCAATATTGCAGATATATATTGCATAAACCACCAAGCACTAATTTTTGTTTGTTTTAAGTTTTATCTTCGCACCTTACTTTCATCAGAAAAGCTTCTTTTTTTAATTAATACGACCTGCCTGACAATACAAATTGGATAAGTTTTGGTTTCGATGATATAAGGTTGAAGCACGAGGGGTAAATTTTAGCAGCTTTTAACTAAAGCTGGTTAGACCTTCCTCAGAGGCTTTCCGTTTACTTTTTTTCTTTACTCATTTAAATAGCAACCTTGCCTCGGGCCGCCTCAGAGAGGAAAGGGTTGTAGATCGTTATATCCAGATTGCTTTCATAAAAGAGCAAACGCAATCAATTCCGTTAGATGATCATGTCGTTTTTTTAATCAAATTTCAGTGCAATTCAAACGGCTATTTTCAAACTACCTTGCTAATTCAACATATTTTAGTTCCATCTAATTCAAGTTTATTTTGTTCATCTTTCGTATTCATTATGGAATTTCTCTATTTAAATACTTTTGAGATTGCAACACATGCGTACTTAATGTACGGTAACGATCGTCGTTGTTTTAAGTGCAGGTTTGACCATGTCACCATGGGTCTGGGGATTCGACCTCTCTCCTATCAGTAAAAAACAAAAAAAATTACCAATGAGTTTGACTCTAAATAAAAGTTCAAATAGGGATAAAATCCTTTTAATAGACAGTGATGATGATAACAGTGATAGAAATTCACAAAAATGCCAGATATTTCGGTCACATATGCAGTGACCGTCATCACCGTCATCTGAGTTTGACTCTGTTTCGGTAATTTTAGAAATTTAGACTTATATTGAATATAATAAACCTATCTGTTACATGATTCTAGGGGTGTCAATTGGGGGGAATTTATCCTTTAAGATTTTGAGAAATAACTTTTGTTTTGGTATTTTCAATAAAATAAATGTGGGCTAAATGCCCTACCCGACGTTTTCTGAAAAATAGATTTTTTTTGCATATTCATTAAAGTAAATGAAAGAAATTCTTTGCCTTACCCACAGGACCGTATCCTAGTGGGAGGCAGTGGCGATTCTGGCCTTTCTTGAGCCCGGGGCAAAATATTGATTAGCACCCCTTCTCCCGTCTCCAAAAAATTTGCAAGCTAAATTTTTAACAAAATTGTCATTTATTAACAAAATTTTTGTTTATTAACAGAAGTTGAACACAAAATACAACAAAGAATAACATTAAAATCGATTAAATTTGGTTTTCTTATTTTTATTTCCAATGAACGGGGATGAAGATATGGAAAAAATGAAAATTTCGAATTTAATTTGCTTACAGTTCGTTACCACGAACTGTTTGACCATTGAGATAAGTAAAGACTCGTAGCATAGATAGCATTAACTTGAATATTTACGACAGTGTTTTTCCTTGACTGTTGGAAAAAACTTTAAGCCAATGCTATCCTTGATTGATTGAGTTTAGGCTACTACATAATATTTTTGCATGGGCCGTAAATGAAATGGGAAAGCAAAAAGTGCGTTTTTATATTGGTTACACATCGTTTAACATAAGGGCCTCAAGAACATAAACGTGTTTCTGATTGGTCGATTATTTTTAGCTGACCTATTATACATTATTTTATATAATCCATAACACAAACTACTTCATGTAAGTGGAAATGGGAAACCGTTATTTTTTGTAAGTTAAAACCTTTGCAGGAATCTTTAAAGTTGTAAAAGAATCTGTCGGATAAGTTTTTTGATCGAGACAAAGAAGATTATTAGTTTTTTGATGGGTATGAAAGTCAAGGGCGTATTCAGGATTTTTTTTGGAGTGAGGGGTTATCTTTTTCGGGGTTGGAGGGTACAAAAATGTTTAAAACGTATCAAATTTGTTTGTATGCATTTTCGTTATTTTTTTACAGGTCGGAAAAAATTTCAATAGGAGAGGGGTAGGACCCGGTAACCCCCCTAGATATGGCCTTATCGAGAGTAGATACGTTTTCTCTCACCACTTAATTTTTTTCCAAATTTTTAAGCTCTATGAGTATAAAAATAAAACTAATGCTTAGTAATAACATAGTCTGCTTCTTTTTGCAAAAGTACATTTATATTTTACATGATTACATACTTAACCACTTCCAGCAAATCGAAGAATTTTTAATTTATGGAATTTTTCTATCTTGCCAAAATTAATTATTCTCCCAGGATTGGAAGCCCAAAACATAATATCTAAACGTGTATCCCTGTTCTCGATTTTTTTTTTTTATCTTTTATGCATTTCCAAAAACTTCGAGACATGTGCGCGGATTGAACGGAAGACGTACTGAACGTAAGACATGTGCGCGGACTACAGACAACGTAAGACATTTTCATTTAAATGTGCCTTCCGATTTTGGATAGAAAACTGAAAATATATTTCTATTCTAATCTAATTTGTTTTTTTTATTCTATCCTTTAGGTTATAAGATTTTTTTAGAGGGGGACATGGTCAAATTTAACAAGCAACATCTGAACTCATTCCAGGGAATTTTGTTCGGAGAGAGGGTTACCAAAAATTTAGGCGGGGGGGGCAAAAATATTAGTGATTATCAAGAGTCTTGTGTGCGAAAATGTTGTTTACATGTATTTTTGTTACTTTTCTATGAGTCAGACAAAAAATTCGAGGGGGGGTCAAACCGCCCCCTGGATACGCCCATGCTTCTGGGATATACTGCTTTAAATGGTCTAGTTATTGGGCGATGGGCCTTTTTCTTACCTATAAACTGCCAAAATCAGTAATCTTCTTTATTTGGACATTTTTATACTACACTCAAAATGACGATGTGGTTTGTCAATGCGTCACAACTGAGTAAATTTCGTGTTTCAATACAATGTAAAGGATTTAGCCAATGACTTTTCAGAAATAGCCCTTTTATATATACCTATATACAAATACAATGTATTTATATATAAACAATATATATAAACACAATATAAACAAATACAATATAAAAAATATAAAATATATATATACAATGTATATATACAAAGCCCATTTATAGTTCTCTTATACGTGTTTTTGAAACTTAGAAAGTCCTTAATGAGTCACAAGTATTTCTTGTTTATGAACATTGATCCGACGTGGGTCCGTCGAGACTCTAATTAGTATAATTATAATAATTACTACTATGTCAATATTATATCACAAAATATGGAAATTGGACATAAATCAAGAATATATAAGCACTGAAAGGAAAACATGCATTTATTCCAAAGATAATTTCATATTTTCAGTTAGCAACATGTACAATTATATACAAGATTTATTCAAATATTAAAGGTTTCAGACATTTGTTTTTCTTTGGGTAAGTTCTGTTGTATCTGTTGCTTATTAAAGCACAGGACTAGTCCATCTAATTATAATTTATATTGCGATGTTTGACAGGGATTAGCGGGGCTGTGACTAGGGTTTTTATTTGGGGGAGGGGGTATTTTTTCAGAGGGAGGGTCAACAAAAATTAAAAACGCATAAAAAATTTGCTTTTATGAATTTTTGTTATTTTTTTACGAGTCAGACAAACATTTCGGGTGGGGGGGGGGCTGAAACCCCCTAATCCCCCTTTGGTGGAAGATTGCATCAATTTGAACCAGATATTTTTGCTGCAGTAATTACAGTAGACTATACTTTAGTCTAAGGAATAAGTATGACGGTCAAGACTGCTAAAAGTGCCTCTTAGGTGATAAGATCCTTCCGGCTCTTAGGGGAAAGGCACAAACTATATAAATAGCCCCTGTGAAACAGCACCCTCATCCACGCAATATGCTATCCCTTTTCGAATCCTTTTCCTCTAGAGATTACTCAGGACTGGTCCTAAATTGTAAGCATCAAAAACCATTAAAAACCACTAAAATCGCATAAGACTTAGAAATCGAGAAATAGAAATAGAAGATAAGCATTAGAAATCGCAGCGTGACATTCAAATAAATGGGGTGCTGTCACCCTCAAACGGCCCAAAAGGCTAAAGTATCATTTGGGCTTCACTGACGATAAATCAAATTTTGACTTTTTTTTGTAGAACATTAGGAAAAACGTATTAAATACGCTTACTCCTCAAAGCTCCAGGAATTATTTGTCTCGATTTCACAATATTTAAAGCAAAAAAATCTAGTTTATTAATGTAATTTGCAAATCAATTGGCCAAAACTTTCAGTTATACATTTATTTAGTTTCAGTAAAGCAAAATTATACTTATCCTCTGGGGAAGGGGGCAGGTAACAATACCAAACTTATTTGGGGTATAATTTGATAACCTAAAATATTTGTGAAAATTAGCTTAGCTTAACTATTTTTAAAAGACCCTTATTTTTATCATTGCTTTCTTCCTTTTAAATCCATTTCTTTCAAATTTATAGAAAGGTCAATTTTCGAAGCAAAACTTTCAATTTAAGCAATTACATTTAGTTTTTAGGAAAGCGTAAAAGATTCTCTAACCCATCCGGCTCTTCAGGGGAAGCATCGCCCTACTTTAATTTATGTTTGTGTCCCTGGGAAGCATCACCCTCCTCCTTTTAGGGTTTGAATTCACTCTGCTTTTTGTAAAAACTTGTTTTTCTTTTATCTAACGCGCAGAGATGACTAATGAAGTTTGGAATCTGGTTTTCTTGTTAACAAAAAGAATACTATAATTATAGACAGCCGAAACGTCCTTTTTACCAGCTGGTTTGATTTCAGTGGCGCCAGTTACGAAATTTAAGGGGGGAGGGATAGCATTTTTCGATTTTAAAATGAAGATAAAAAGTATTTTCAGAATCTAAGGGGACATTTTCGTTGTTTTTTTTAGTTGGAAATGTAAATCCCCCATAACAATTTTTTTTTAATATACGGACTAGGACAATGCCCCCTACCTCTATTGGTGCCCCTGTTTGTTTTGCTTTTTTCCCTTCATCATATCTTACAGAAAGATTGGTACTCCTATGTTAAACGCACTCTTTTATATACTGCAATGGAAATCAGTCACCAAAAACCTGTTTTTTGACGGGTTAATTCAACACACCGCTATAGGATAACACAATGAGCTTAGTTTTCATTGCGTATACGATATTTAAACTGTTGTTTTTTGGGGTTTAGGGGTGGTGGTGGTGAGGTACCTAGGTTAGGTTCAAATAATATATGCTATGCTCCCCCCCCCCCTAATGTGCAAGTATATAGCCCAATTTGTTTCTAAACTATTATATAGTCATCCTATTTTATTTCATTAGCATTAACCAAACTAGCACTATGTAAAAGATTTACACAGACAATGGAAAACCATTCGCATACTTCCCAATAGCGGCAGACCCAATAGGTCCTGATGCTTGTGCGTAGAGCTGAGAAGGGGAATTTGATGTGACCTGCCTCTTGTAATTCCAACCTCACATTCGATTTTAAATCTAGTTTGTGCCTCTACTTCCGCTAACCTGCCTTTGACATAGAAGAAGCGGTACTATCCCATTATGCGGGCCTCTCCCAAAAGTCAAGTTTGGTTAATGCTAATGAAATAAAATAAAATAGGATGAATATATAATAGTTTAGAACAAAATATGGCTCTATATTTGCACATTAGGGGGGGGGGAAAAGCATTGCATATATTAAATACGTAACCTAACCTAACCTAGTTACCTTCCCCCCTAAAACCCCCCAAAAACACAGTTTAACATCGTATACGCAATGAAAACCTTGCTATCATTGCCTAAAACGGGTTTTATCATTGCCTACTCTATAGTGATTAACCCGAGAGGCCCACATAATGGGATAGTACCGAAGAAGCATAGATCCAATTCATAAAAATTGTGGGGGGGGGGGGCAAACTGCATTTATTGAAACCTAGGTGGGAGTGGGGCAATTCTATTTTTTAATTTGTTTTTTTTTAAATAAAAATACCAAGGAAAAGGTTATTTGGTACTTCTGCAGTATATGGGCCTTTCTAAAAAGTCAAGTTTGGTTAATGCTAATTAAATAAAATAAAATAGGATGAATATATAATAGTTTGTAAACAAATTTGGGCTATATATTAGTTGGTTTTCAGGTAGGTAAGGATGGGGCTAATATCTCCCCTCCTCGTTTATTATCCATGCCAGTGATTATTCAGCACATTCTAAGTGGCAAGATAAGCCAGAAGATGCTGTGTCACTATTTCTGTCCCGAGCTAATCTGTGGCCCCATATGACATCATATGAAAATTTCAAGACGATTGTTTTAATCATAAATAGTTGAAAACCCATTAAATGATCTTCTGGGGATGAAATGATGTGTATAGCTCCAGCAAAAATAGCGCAAATTTTAAAACATATCAAAATAGTCCTTTTTGAACAGAGGCTTCGTGGTTTTATGGCAAGAATTTTGCGTCTAAATGTAAATCACACCACAAGACTTTATAATTTGAATAATCGAAAAACCCTTGTACCCTTTTCCTCCTCAAACCTTGTGTGTTTAGACATGTTTGACATCTTTTAACTCAGGATCATTTTCTGGGAATGATTGTAAATGATAAAGTGTCAAGAATTTAATTATTCTGATGTCGATTTTTTCTAAGATTCAGTTCTAAGATTAAGGAATTTTAATTCAGCAGAAAGTACCCAACCCACAACAAAAATGTTATTACCAGATTTATAAGCTTAATAATTAAAGTTGGATTGCAAAATTTTGGAATTTTAGCTTTACAGAATGTATAAAAAGAAATTTGAAGCCTTAGAGAAGCAAAATCCATTTCCTTGGAAAAAAAACTAAAAGCCGCAAGTAAAATGGCAGGCCACATACTCTAGGGCAAATATATGCCAACTAAAAGCAATCTATTTAAAAAAAATAGGCTGCCGAGGTTTAACCTTTTCCTTTTGGTATCAAATAAATAATACGCAATTAACAAGCCCTGGTTTTAGGGGATTTTCCTTTAGGTTTAAAGTTTTAATCTTTCACTAAAAATGATTATTTTCGCTTTTAGTTATTTGGCTTCTCTAAACAGTAAAGCATATTCCTCTTTTAACACTGGTTCAAAATATATACATTTTATGAAGTTTGGGATGATATTTTCAAATAATATTTTGCCCAAACATTCTCAAAATAATATTTTGGGAAAGATATTTTCAAATATGAGTTATTTCTAATGGATTGAATCGAAGTTAGTAATAGTTACATTTCCAAGAGCGACAAAAAAAGTGGACGTTTTTTCACTAAGTAATATAAAACACAAAATTGATCTGAAAATTCGCTTTTATCAAGATCCATAGTTTCGAAGGTAGTCCAGAAAACTCTTCTACTCGTAATGGCGTAATTTCGTCAAAATCCTGGGGGGGGCAAAGATGGAGCCAATTTTCCCAATTAAGTGAAAATGACAGTGAAAAATGAAAAATGAGCCACATAGTAAGTAGTAATCAATGTTATACTTTACGTACGCCCCTAGGAATCTCCATGTTATTTGCGTACGCCTCTACACCTTTTCAAAGAGAGTCAGAACTCCCTCACATTGCCTTATACTTTGGGTAGACTATGTTCCATCCTGTGCTATTTGGGTTATTGACTTACCAAGGCCAACCAGACAGGTTTCTGGAGGGTATAATCTGGTTTGGTGGGTATAATCTGGTTTGGTGGGTATAGTCTGGTTTGGTGAGCATAATCTGGTTTGGTAGGTATAGCCTGGTGTGGTGGGTATAGTCTGGTTTGGCGGGTCTAATCTGGTTTGGTGGTTTTAGGCTGGTTTGATTGGTATAGTCTGATTCAATTTTTCAAAGAGAGCGAGAATTACACTTTACTTTTTTGTTTTTGTTTGTTTTTGTTTTTTTTAAATCGAAAACTTGAGATTGTAAAATTGCGTACTTAGGAATTTTTTTGATTGACATTTTTGCAAAAGGGATAAGGAATTCGCAAATTGGACACTATGAACGATATTAATTATTGTTTCGAATAAAAGGAGTGTGACTGACTTTAATTAGTGATCGGATTTTATGAAGGTGGAGAAAAATAAGAATTACACTGATTAACAGATAAGATGACCCCGAAGGGGCTGTTAACTCAGGTAATTTGTCGTAAATTTAAAATAACGTCAGTCTATGAAAATGGCTAACGACGATAGAATGACATTGTGAGTTGACCAAGCTTTACCTCTCCGATGTGGTCTGTATAATACACAAGTGATGTTTGAACAGTATTGTCAATTTAAAATAGGGTCTAACGTTTTAGTATACTAAAAAGTTGATACTAAGAGAGATGTAGATGGTAAGAAAAGAATTTTAATAATGAAATTCAGAACAAACCTTAGAAATCCTTGCAAATCAAGTAGTAAGGTGTATGTGAGTACGAACCATCAAGGATCATAACCCCCCACGACTCTAACCAGCAGAGACATCAACTCCCCAAAGGTCCCTTATCCCCCAACTCGAGGGGCGCCCCCGCCCTCCCACGTTTTGCCCCCGCCCTTTTTTTTTAACATGATGTGTTTTTTTCAAATTTTTTTTACGTGTATTCGAATCAGATGAAACAAAAATAAATTAATATTAGAGTTTTTCAAAACTAGTATTGCCTATAACTTAATATACTCGAATATTTTTGGATAACTTGATTTGAGAGAACTATTTCCGTAAAATCTGAGCTAATAAGGGATTTTGACCGTAAACTCTAGTTTCTTGTAAGAAAATTAAGGAAAATACAAATCTCTGCTTCAAATGTGAAACTTAAGTCTAGTTATGGATCTAAGAATAAACTATTTCTGTAAAATCTGAGATAATAAGGGTTTTTGACCATAAAATCTAGTTTTTTTTTGTAAGAAAATTATGGAAAATACAATTCTCTAATTCAAATGTGAAACTTAAGTCTATTTTTGGATCGAAAAATAAAACTATTTCCGTAAAATCTGAGCTAATAAGGGTTTTTGACCGTAAACTCTAGTTTCTTGTATGAAAATTATGGAAAATACAATTATCTAGTTCAAATGGGACACTTAAGTCCAGTTTTGGATACTTATAAGGATGAGGACTGCTGGTTCTAATTCAATATGTTTTTCATAAAAACAAACTATTTTTTTTAAAACTTCGAAATTATTCAACTTTATTTATTTTTTTATTTTTTTTTGTACGTATCTTAAAATGACAAAATATGCTTACGGCTCTAATAATTATGCTCTATGATTGGTCATAGACACGATTTGACTTTCCCACTGGTATTCTATGTCCGGTTATCGACACTACCTAGTCTATTGCATGTATTAAATGAGTATTTTTTTACGCAGTGGAACGATAAACACATAAGTCATATCTTAAAAAAAAGTGAAGATGGAGCATTTTAATAAAGTGTGTTCACATAACAAGGTTATTGTAGCATTGAATGCCGAAAAGGAGAAGTATTTGAACTATGAAACAAGTACAAGTGGTAGCACTATTGGAAATGTATGCATACATTGTCATGACAGTAAGGAATTAAATTTCTTTGGGATACCGAAAAAATTCAACTCTTATGTTGGTGGTTATGCGATATTGAGATCTCCAGAGATGATTGTGCTCAAAGAGAATGCCAACATAAAAATAATCGTTGATGATAGAGGACAACTCCTTGCTACTGTTGCAGGTAACACATTACCTACTGATATATCCAATCGTCAGCTTTCGGGTATTAGCATTCAACGGAAGGTCAAAAAAAGAAAGGCCTACTTTTCTACTTATATCATAAACCATATCTTGTCTACGTGCCGAAACAGTTACCTGTGTAAAAGTAATGTTATAATAGACAGTGAAATTGCCAGAAAAATAAAAAGGGCATTGTCAGAAAATATCACTATGGAATATAAACATGAATCGATGAAAAACAAAGCACCAGCAAACGTTACTGCCATTGATCAAACAGTCAATGAACCAAATAATATCAAAGACGAAAAGCATATTGAGCCTGTTGATGAGACACCAGTAAAAAATTGTGTATGACTCAAAATGGAATAATGATTATTCTACACATTACGAACTAAGAGAAAACAATAGCTACAATATCAAGAGAGAACATGGTGAACTATTTTATGGAACAGATTCAAAATGTCCAAAGTTGATCATTGATATTAATAATGTATCATAATGTCTTTTTGTATTAATATTCTACATAGCATTATTTCATTAAAAATATTACATTGTTATGTGTTCATTATTTTTAAAGTAAGCTAAGCTAGCATATCAAACGTTTAGAATCTCTATTAAAACATTGGAGATGTAAGAAAAGGAATTTACATACATCTATTGTCAGACACATGGGATAACATTGACAAAATCTAGGTATCAGAAAGAACAAATTCATTATGAACATCCTTTATCGGATATGTCGGATAAAATTGATAAAATATAAGTGTCAGAGTGAATAATTTTTTTTTATCAACATCCTTTGTCAGATACATCAAATAAAATTGACAAAATCTAATTTTCAGAATAAATAAATGCTTTAACAACATCCTTTATCGGATATGTCGGATAAAATTGACATAATCTAAGTATCAGAGTGACTAAATTCTATATCAACATCCTTTTCTCATATATATATATATAGGATAAAATTGACAAATTCTAGGTGTTAGAGTGAATAAATTTTTTTTATCAACATCCTTTGGCAGATACATCGGATAAAATTGACAAAATTTAAATTTCAGAATGAATAAATTCATTATCAACATCCTTTGTCGGATATGTCGGATAAAATTGACAAAATCTAAGTATCACATTGAATATTTTTTTTAACAACATCCTTTGCCAGATACATCGAATAAAATTGATAAAATATAAGTGCCAGAGTGAATAATTTTTTTACTATCAACATCCTTTGCCAGATACATCAAATAAAATTGACAAAATCCAAATTTAAAAATAAATAAATGCTTTAACAACATCCTTTATCGGATATGTCGGAAAAAATTGACAAAATCTAAGTGCCAGTGAATAAATTTTTTTATCTACACCCTTTTCTCGGATACATAGGATAAAATTGATAAAATCTGAATTTCAGAATTAATAAATTCATTATCAACATCCTTTGTCGGATATGTTGTATAAAATTGACAAAATCTAAATTTCAGAATAAATAAATGCTATAACAATATCCTTAATCGGATATGTCGGATAAAATTGACAAAATCTAAGTATCAGAGTGACTAAATTCTATATCAACATCCTTTTCTCAGATACAAGGGATAAAATTGACAAATTCTAAGTTTCAGTGTTAATACATTTTTTTTTATCAACATCCTTTGTCAGATACATCAAATAAAATTGACAAAATCTAAATTTCAGAGTGAATAAATTCATTATCAACATCTTTTATCGGATATGTCGGATAAAATTGACAAAATATAAGTGTCAGAGTGACTAAATTCTATATCAACATTCTTTGTCAGATACATCAAATACAATTGACAAAATCTAAATTTCAGAATGAATAAATGCTTTAACAACATCCTTTATCGGATATGTCGAATAAAATTGACATAATCTAAGTATCAGAGTGACTAAATTCTATATCAACATCCTTTTCTCAGATACATAGGATAAAATTGACAAATTCTAAGTGTTAGAGTGAATACATTTTTCTATCAACATCCTTTGGCAGATACATCGAATAAAATTGACAAAATCTAAATTTCAGAATGAATAAATTTATTATCAACATCCTTTGCCGGATATGTCGGATAAAATAGACAAAATCTAAGTATCAGAGTGACTAAATTCTATATCAACATCCTTTTATCAGATACATAGGATAAAATTGACGAATTCTAAGTGTTAGAGTGAATAAATTTTTTTATCAACATCCTTTGGCAGATACATCGGATAAAATTGACAAAATCTAAATTTCAGAATGAATAAATTCATTATCAACATCCTTTATCGGATATGTCGGATAAAATTGACATAATCTAAATTTCAGAATAAATAAATGCTTTAACAACATCCTTTATCGGATATGTCGGATAAAATTGACAAAATCTAAATTTCAGAATGAATAAATGCTATAACAATATCCTTTGCCAGATACATCGAATAAAAGTGATAAAATATAAGTGCCAGAGTGAATAATTTTTTTTATTATCAACATCCTTTGTCAGATTCATCAAATAAAATTGACAAAATCTAAATTTCAATATACATAAATGCTTTAACAACATCCTTTATCGGATATGTCGGATAAAATTGACAAAATCTAAGTGACAGAGTGAATAAATTTTTTTTATCAACATCCTTTTCTCGGATACTTATCGGATATGTCGGATAAAATTGACAAAATCTAAGTATCAAAGTGACTAAATTCTATATCAACATCCTTTGTTTGAGATACATAGGACAAAATTGACAAATTCTAAGTGTTAGAGTGTATAATTTTTTTATCAACATCCTTTGGCAGATACATCGTATAAAATTGACAAAATATAAATTTCAGAATGAATAAATTCATTATCAACATCCTTTGTCGGATATGTCAGATAAAATTGACAAAATCTAAGTATCAGAGTGAATATTTTTTTAGTAACATCCTTTGCCAGATACATCGAATAAAATTGATAAAATATAAGTGCCAGAGTGAATAATTTTTTTTATCAACATCTTCTGTCAGATACATCATATAAAATTGAAAAAATCTAAATTTCAGAACAAATAAATGCTTTAACAACATCCTTTATCGGATATGTCAGATAAAATTGACAAAATTTCACTATCAGAGTGACTAAATTCTATATCAAAATTCTTTTCTTGAATACATAGGATGAAATTGACACAGTCTAAGTGTCAGAGTGAGTAATTTTTTTTTTCAACATCCTTTTCTCGGATACACAGGATAAAATTGACAAAATCTGAATTTCAGAATGAATAAATTCATTATCAACATCCTTTGTCGGATATGTCGGATAAAATAGACAAAATCTAAATTTCAGAATGAATAAATGGTATAACAAAATCCTATATCGGATATGTTGGATGAAATTGACATAATCTAAGTATCAGAGTGACTAAATTCTATATCAACATCCTTTTCTCGGATAAATAGGAAAAAATTGACAAATTCTAAGTGTTAAAGTGAATAAATTTTCTTAGCAGCATCTTTTGCCAGATACATCGGATAAAATTGACAAAATCTAAGTATCAGAGTGAATAAATTCATTATCAACATCCTTGGTCGAATATGTCGGATAATATTGACAAAATCTAAGCATCAGAGTGAATAATTTTTTTATCAACATCCTTTGCCAGATACATCGAAAAAAATTGACAGAATCTAAGTGTAAGAGTGAATAAATTTTTTTTATCAAAATCCTTTGTCAGATGCATGGAATAAAAATTGACAAAATTTAAATTTCAGAATGAACAAATTCATTATCAACATCCTTCATCGGATATGTTGGATAAAATAGACAAAATCTAAGTATCAGAGTGATTAAATTCTACATCAACATCCTTTTCTCGGATACATAGATTAAAATTAACAAAATCTAAGTGTTAGAGTGAATTTTTTTTTATCAACATTTTTTGCCACTTACATCGGATAAAATTGACAAAATTTAAGTGTCAGAATGAATAAATTCATTATCAACATCCTTTATCGGATATGTCGGATAAAATTGATAAAATCTAAGTATCAGAGGGATTAAATTCCATATCAATATCATTTTTTTGGATACATGGGATAAAATTGACAAAATCTAACTATCAGAGTGAATGAATGCTTTATCAACATCCTTTAAATGCATTATCAACATCAGTTGTCGGATATATCGGATAAAATTGACAAGAAAGACATGGAGTGTACACCACGACGGTGCATATATAATGAGAGAGACATGCAAAGTCGACTTAGCTTTATTTCATTTTTTAAGGTTAATTTAGACGAGGTTACGTGCGCGCACGTAACCTCGTCTAAATTAACCTTAAAAAATGAAATAAAGCTATGTCGACTTTGCATGTCTCTCTCACTATGTATGCGCCGTCGCAGTGTACACTACATGTCTTTCTTGTCAATTTTACCTGATATATCCGACAAATGATGTTGATAATGCATTTAAAGGATCTTGATAAAGCATTTAATCAGTCTGATACTTAGATTTTCTCAATTTTATCCGACATATCCGACAACGGATGTTGATAATGAATTTATTTCTTCTGAAGCTTAGATTTTGTCAATTTCATCTGATGTAACTGGCAAAAGATGTTGATAAAAAAAAATATTCACTCTAACACTTAGATTTTGTTAATTTTAATCTATGTATCAGTGAACAGGATGTTGATGTAGAATTTAATCACTCTGATACTTAGATTTTGTCAATTTTAACCAACGAATCCGATGAAGGATGTTGTTAAAGCATTTATCCATTCTGATATTTAAATTTTGTCAGTCTTTATTCGATGCATCTGACAAAGGATGTTGATTAAAAAAATTATTCATTCTGATATTTAGATTCTGTCAATTTTAGTCGATGTATCTGGCAAAGGATGTTAATAAAAAAAATTATTCACTCTGATGCTTAGATTTTGTCAATTTTATCCGACATATTCGACAAAGGATGTTGATAATGAATTTATTCACTACGATACTTAGATTTTGTCAATTTTATCCGATGTATCTGGCAAAGGATGTTCATAAGAAAATTTATTCACTTTAACAATTAGAATTTGTCAATTTTATCCTATTTATCTAAGAAAAGGATGTTGATATAGAATTTAGTCACTCTGATACTTAGATTTTGTCAATTCTATCCGACATATCCAATATAGGATATTGTTATAGCATTTATTAATTCTGAAATTTAGATTTTGTCTATTTTATCCGACATATCCGACAAAGGATGTTGATAATGAATTTATTCATTCTGAAATTCAGATTTTGTCAATTTTGTCCTGTGTATCCGAGAAAAGGATGTTGATAAAAAATTATTTATTCACTCTGACACTTAGATTCTGTCAATTTTATCCTATGTATCCGAGAAAAGGATGTTGATATAGAATTTAGTCACTCTGATAGTTCGATTTTGTCAATCTTATCCGACAAATCCGATGAAGGATGTTGTTAAAGCATTTATTCATTCTGATATTTAAATTTTGTCAATTTTTATTCGATGTATCTGACAAAGGATGTTGATAAAAAAAATTTATTCACTCTGACACTTAGAACCTGTCAATTTTATTCGATGTATCTGGCAGAGGATTTTGATAAAAAAAATTATTCCTTCTGATGCTTAAATTTTGTCAATTTTATCTGACATATCCGACAAAGGATGTTGATAATGAATTTATTCACTCTGATACTTAGATTTTGTCAATTTTATCCGATGTATCTGGGAGAGGATGTTGATAAAAAAATTAGTTCATTCTAACACTTAGAATTTGTCAATTTTATTCTATGTATCCGGGAAAAGGATGTTGATATAGAATTTAGTCACTCTGATACTTAGATTTTGTCAATTTTAATCGACATATCCGATAAAGGATATTGTTATAGCATTTATTCATTCTGAAATTTAGATTTTGTCAATTTTATCCGACATATCCGACAAAGAATGTTGATAATGCATTTATTCACTCTGATAGTTAGATTTTGTCAGTTTTATCCGATGTATCTTTCAAAGGATGTTGAAAAAAAAAATTTATTCACTCTAACACTTAGAATTTGTCAATTTTATCCTATGTATCCGAGATAGGGATGTTGATAGAGAATTTAATCACTCTCATACTTAGATTTTGTCAATTTTTTTTACTATTTCCGATAAAGGATAGTGTTACAAAATTTATTCATTATGAAAATTGGATTTTGTCAATTTTATCCGACATAGCTCACAAACGATATTGATAATGAATTTAATCATTATGAAATACAGATTTTTTCAATTTTATCCTATGTTTCCGAGAAAAGTATGTTGATAAAAAAAATTTATTCCCTCTAACACTTAGATTCTGTCAATTTTATCCTATGTATCCGAGAAAAGGATGTTGATATAGAATTTAGTCACTCTGATACTTATATTTTGTCAATTTCATCTGAAATATCCGATAAAGGATGTTGTTAAAGCATTTATTTATTCTGAAATTTAGATTTTTCAATTTTATTTGATGTATCTGACAAAGGATGTTGATAAAAAAAAAATTTTCACTGTGACACTTATGTTTTGTCAATTTTATCCGATGTATCTGGCAAAGGATGTTGTTAAAAAAAATTTATTCACTCTAACACCTAGAATTTGTCAATTTTATTCTACTTATCCGAGAAAAGGATGTTGATATAGAATTTAGTCACTCTGATACTTAGATTTTGTCTATTTTATCCGACATATCCAATATGGGATATTGTTATAGAATTTATTCATTCTTAAATTTAGATTTTGTCTATTTTATCCGACATATCCTATATAGGATATTGTTAATACATTTATTCATTCTGAAATGCAGATTTTGTCTATTTTATCCTATGTATCCGAGAAAAGGATGTTGATAAAAAATTATTTATTCACTCTGACACTTAGATTCTGTCAATTTTATCCTATGTATCCGAGAAAAGGATGTTGATATAGAATTTAGTCACTCTGATAGTTCGATTTTGTCAATCTTATCCGACAAATCCGATGAAGGATGTTGTTAAAGCATTTATTCATTCTGATATTTAAATTTTGTCGATTTTTATTCGATGTATCTGACAAAGGATGTTGATAAAAAAATTTATTCACTGACACTTAGATCCTGTCAATTTTATTCGATGTATCTGGCAAAGGATTTTGATAAGAAAAATAATTCACTCTGACACTTAGATATTGTCAATTTTATCGGACGTATCCGACAAAGGATGTTGATAATGAATTTATTCACCCTGATACTTAAATTCTGTCAATTTTATCCGATGTATATGACAAAAGATGTTGATAAAAAAAATTATTCACTCTAACACTTAGATTTTGTCAATTTTGTCCTATGTATCCGAGAAAAGGATGTTGATACAGAATTTAATCACTCTGATACTTAGATTTTGTCAATTTTAACCGACATATCCGATAAAGGATATTGTTATAGCATTTATTCATTCTGAAAATTAGATTTTGTCAATTTTATCCGACATATCCGACAAAGGATGTTGATAATGAATTTAGTCACTCTGATACTTAGATTGTGTAAATTTTATCCGATGTATCTTGCAGAGGATGTTGAAAAAAAAAATTTATTCACTCTAACACTTAGAATTTGTCAATTTTTTACTATTTATCCGAGATAAGTATGTTGATATAGAATTTAGTCACTCTGATCCTTAGATTTTGTCAATTTTATCCGACATATCAGATAAAGAATATTGTTACAACATTTATTCATTCTGAAATTTAGATTTTTTCAATTTTATCAGAAATATCCGACAAACGATGTTGATAATGAATTTATTCATTCTTAAATTAAGATTTTTTCAATTGTATCTTACGTATCCGCGAAAAGGATGTTGATAAAAAAAATTTAGTCCCTCTAACACTTAGATTCTGTCAATTTTATCCTATGTATCCGAGAAAAGGATGTTGATATAGAATTTAGTCACTCTGATACTTAGATTTTGTCAATTTCATCTGACATATCCGATAAAGGATGTTGTTAAAGCATTTATTTATTGTTAAATTTAAATTTTTTCAATTTTATTTGATGTATCTGACAAAGGATGTTGATAAAAAATATTTATTCACTCTGGCACTTATGTTTTATCAATTTAATTCGATATATCTAGCAAAGGATGTTGTAAAAAAAATATTCACTCTGATGCTTAGATTTTGTCAATTTTATCCGACATATCCGACAAAGGCTGTTGATAATGAATTTATTCATTCTGAAATTTATATTTTGTCAATTTTATCCGATGTATCTGCCAAAGGATGTTGATAAAAAAAATTATTCACTCTAACACTTAGAATTTGTCAATTTTATCCTATGTATCTGAGAAAAGGATGTTGATATAGAATTTAGTCACTTTGATACTTAGATTTTGTCAATTTTATCCGACATATCCGATAAGTATCCGAGAAAAGGATGTTGATAAAAAAAATTTATTCACTCTGTCACTTAGATTTTGTCAATTTTATCCGACATATCCGATAAAGGATGTTATTAAAGCATTTATTTATATTGAAATTTAGATTTTGTCAATTTTATTTGATGAATCTGACAAAGGATGTTGATAATAAAAAAAATTATTCACTCTGGCACTTATATTTTATCACTTTTATTCGGTGTATCTGGCAAAGGATATTGTTATAGCATTTATTCATTCTGAAATTTAGATTTTGTCAATTTTATCCGACATATCCAACAAAGGATGTTGATAATGAATTTATTCATTCTGAAATTTAGATTTTGTCAATTTTATCCGATGTATCTGCCAAAGGATGTTGATAAAAAAAATTTATTCACTCTGACACTTAGATTTTGTCAATTTTATCCGACATATCCGATAAAGAATGTTGTTAAAGCATTTATTTATTCTGAAACTTAGATTATGTCAATTTTATCCGACATATCCGATAAAGGATGTTGATAATGCATTTATTCATTCTGAAATTTAGATTTTGTCAATTTTATCCGATGTATCTGCCAAAGGATGTTGATAAAAAAATTTATTCACTCTAACACTTAGAATTTGTCAATTTTATCCTTTGTATCTGAGAAAAGGATGTTGATATAGAATTTAGTCACTTTGATAGTTAGATTTTGTCAATTTTATTCGACATATCCGATAAAAGATATTGTTATAGCATTTATTCATTCTGAAATTTAGATTTTGTCAATTTTATCCGACATATCCGACAAAGGATGTTGACAATTAATTTATTCATTTTGAGATTCAGATTTTGTCAATTTTATCCTATGTATCCGAGAAAAGGATGTTGTTAAAGCATTTATTTATTCTGAAATTTAGATTTTGTCAATTTTATTTGATGTATCTGACAAAGGATGTTGATAGTAAAAAAAATTATTCACTCTGGCACTTATATTTTATCAATTTTATTCGATGTATCTGGCAATGGATGTTGTTAAAAAAAAATTCACTCTGATACTTAGATTTTGTCACCTTTATCCGAAATATCCAACAAAGGATTATGTTAATGAATTCATTCATTCTGAAAATTAGATTATATCAATTTTATCCAGTGTATCTGCCAAAGGATGTTTATAAAAAAAATTTATTCACTCTAACGCTTAGAATTTGTAAATTTTATCCTATGTATCTGAGAAAAGGATGTTGATATAGAATTTAGTCACTCTGATACTTAGATTATGTCAATTTTAGCCGACATATCCGATAAAGGATGTTGTTAAAGCCTTTATTCATTCTGAAATTTAGATTATGTCAATTTTATTTGATGTATCTGACAAATGATGTTAAAAAAAAAAATTATTCACTCTGACATTTATATTTTATTAATTTTATCCGACATATCCGATAAAGGATGTTGATAATGAATTTATCCATTCTGACACCTAGATTTTGTCAATGTTATCCCATGTGTCTGACAATAGATGTATGCAAATTCCTTTTCTTACATCTCCAATGTTTTAACAGAGATTCTAAACGTTTGATATGATAGCTTAGCTTACTCTAAAAATAATGAACACATAACAATGTAATATTTTTAATGAAATAATGCTATGTAGAATATTAATACAAAAATATATTCTGATACTTTATTAATATAAATGATTAACTTTGGACATTTTGAATCTGTTCCATATAATAGTTCACCTTGTTCTCTCTTGATATTGTAGCTATTGTCTTCGCTTAGTTCATAATGAGTAGAATAATCATTATTCCATTTTGAGTCATACACAGTTTTTACTGGTGTCTCATCAACAGGCTCAATATGCTTTTCGTCTTTGATATTATTTGGTTCATTGACTGTCTGATCAATGGCAGTAACGTTTGCTGGTGCTTTGTTTTTCATCGATTCATGTTTATATACCATAGTGATATTTTCTGACAATGCCCTTTTTATTTTTCTGGCAATTTCACTGTCTATTATCACATTATTTTTACACAGGTAACAGTTTCAGCACGTAGACAAGATATGGTTTACGATATTAGTAGAAGAGTAGGCCTTTCTTTTATTGACCTTCCGTTGAATGCTAATATCCGAAAGCTGACGATTGGATATATCAGTAGGTAATGTGTTACCTGCAACAGTAGCAAGGAGTGGTCCTCTATCATCAACGATTATTTTTATGTTGGCATTCTCTTTGAGTGCAATCATCTCTGGAAATCTCAATCTCGCATAACCACCAACATAAGAGTTGAATTTTTCGGTATTCCAAAGAAATCTAATTCCTTACTGTCATGACAATGCATGCATACATTTCCAATAGTGCTACCACTTCTACTTGTTTCATAGTTCAAATACTTCTCCTTGTCAGCATTCAATGCTACAATAACCTTGTTATGTGAACACACTTTATTAAAATGCTCCATCTTCACTTTTTTTTAAGATATGACTTATGTGTTTATCGTTCCACTGCGTAAAAAATACTGATTTAATACATGCAATAGACCAAGTAGTGTCGATAACCGGACATAGAATACCAGTGGGAAAGCCACATCGTGTCTCTGACCAATATTAGAGCATAATTGTTAGAGCCGTAAGCATATTTTGTCATTTTAAGATACGTACAAAAAAAATAAAAAAATAAATAAAGTTGAATAATTTCGAAGTTTAAAAAAAATAGTTTGTTCTTATGAAAAAAATATTGAATTAGAACCATCAGTCCTCATAATTATGAGTATCCAAAACTGAACTTAAGTTTCACATTTGAACTAGATAATTGTATTTTCCATAATTTTCATACAAGAAACTAGAGTTTACGGTCAAAAACCCTTATTAGCTCAGATTTGACGGAAATAGTTTTATTTTTCGATCCAAAAATAGACTTAAGTCTATAATCAATTCCTATAAAACAATTCCTAAATACTCAATTTGACAATCTCTAGTTTTCTATTTAAAAAACAAAACAAAAACAAACAAAAACAAAAAAGTAAAGTGTAATACTCACTTTCTTTGAAAAACCAAACCAGACTATACCCACCAAACCAGACTATAAACACCAAACCAGACTATAACCACCAAACCTTACTAGACCAAACAAACCAGATTATGACTATCAAACCAAACTTTATCCCTCAAACCAGACTATACCCAACAAACCATTCTATACTCACAAAACCCGACTATACCCACAAAACCAGACTATATCCACCAGAAACCTGTCTGGTTGGCTTTGGTAGGTCAATAACCCACATAGCACATGATGGAACATATTCTGCCCAAAGTATAATGCCATGTGAGGGAGTTCTGAATCTCTTTGAAAAGGTGTAGAGGCGTACGCAAATAACATGGAGATTCCTAGGGGCGTACGTAAAGTATAACATTGATTACTACTATAGTACCATAAACGCGAACATGTACTAAAGAAACCTGACCTGTTTCTCTGCATGCTTGAATTATGCAGGGTCATCTTAGTCTTGACAAGATTTTTGCAGAAATTAAATTTCAGCTGGGAGGTGAAAAACTTTGGTCTGGAGGGGTCAGTGGCCCCCCTCATTGCCCCATAGTAATTTAAACTTGTGTTTACTAGACCTACAGTTTTCAAGCTATGTTCATTTCTTTTACTTGGAACCTGGAAAAGCAGGGGAGCAAAGCTTTTTATTATTATAGAAAAGTGATTTTTGAGACATCCAAGCAGGTTAGAACAAGCATTTTCTTCTTTTTTTCCTTATAGAAGTTAAGTGAGGAACAGACAGCTCCTTTTTCAGGAAAAAAATTGGTCAGTTAGGCATGGGGGAATCCCGAGTTTTCTGCCTAACCATTTGTCAGAGGTGCTAAATAATTTCTGAGACCAGACTGGCTAATCATGATAAAACAAAAGAATCGTAAAGAAGAGAGAAACGAGGACAATACAAGCCAGTGAAAAAAAAGAAGAGGACTGTGCAAATATTTTGGCCATGAGATCCGCTTCACCGTCTTCAGTGCAAATAATAAAAATATACTGATAAAAATCCGAAGTATAATATAAAAACCAAACTAAAAAAAAACACTGAAAATAAAATAGGAGAGACGCTTTCCTAGCTCCGATGAAAGAGTAACTGTTACCCTTCGTTAAGGAGGCCCTAGATGGTTATTCATTTTGATCAAAAGTTTCTGTCAATCGATTGACATTTTCTTCAATCAACCTTCAATTGACCCTTCAATCAACCCTTCAATCTCGACCGAAGCTGATCTAACACAATGCTTTTGATCAAAACGATTAAGTCATTCAAACTTTCTATCAATCACCGTCAACAATTGACTCAAGCGCCAAACAGGTTGCCTGACGTTCAATCATGATTGAGTCAATCAATGGACGGAAGCTTTTGATCAAAATGATTGACCGTCTGGGGCCTTCTTTTTTTCACTGGCCGTTTTTATCTTCGTTCCTCTCTTCTTTACGATTCTTTCGGTTTGTCAGGGGTGTTTTGTGGTCAATCAGTGGGATCGTTTTGATTTTCGACCCTTCCCTTGTAATTGCATTTGGAATCCTCCGTACTCCGAATCCTCAGTACTCCGTGTTATACTAATGGTATAACAACCCTCTTCGTACATTTAGCCTATGCTCATGTAAAAAGTCCGTTCTTAAAACCATACTTACAGATCGTGAAGGTATAATATAAAAAGAGAACAAAAATTGACGTGTGTTGTATGTAATAAAATAAAACTTAACGAGATAACTAAAGCCTACCTTTTGTATCAATATTTTACAACCTCTTTTAAAACACAAGTAATTAAACCATGCCTCCATTTTTTTTATAAAGAGAAGGCGTTCGGGCAGGCGTCATAACATCTAACCGTCAGGAGCACTAACGTCAGGACATCGACAAAATCCGTCATAACATCGACAAAAAATCCGTCAGAACCACTAACCGTCGCAACATCGACAGTCATAACATCGACACGTCTGTTCATCGACAGTCACAATCGCTACCCGTCAGATAGTCGACAGTCATAACATCGACACGTCATAACATCTAAAAAAAATTTTGATGTTATGGCGTGTCGATGTTATGACTGTCGATGTTCTGATGGTTAGTGGCTCTGACGGATTTTCGCTATGTAAAAAAATTTAAAAGATTATATAATAGTAATAAATATATAATAGATTAGAAACAAGTTTAGGCTATATATTTGCACATCAGGGGGTGGGGGTAAAGCATAGCATATATTAAATACGCAACCTAACCTAACCTAGGTACCCTAAACCCCAAAAAACTAAAGTTTTAAAATTTTAAATGTTATGACTGTCGACGTTCTGACGGTTAGTGTTTCTGACGGACTTTCGTTAAGAAAAAAAATTGATGTTATGACGTGTGTATGTTATGACTGTCGACGTTCTGACAGGTAGCGATTGTGATTGTCGATGAACTGGCGTGTTGATGTTATGACTGTCGACGTTCTACAGGTAGCGATTGTGACTGTCGATGAACTGACGTGTCGATGTTCTGACGGGTAACGATTGTGACTGTCGATGTCCTGACATTTTTATGTTATGACTGTCGATGTCCTGACGTGTCGATGTTCTGACGAATTTTTTGTTGATGTTATAACGGATTTTGTCGATGTCCTGACGGTAGTGGTCCCCTTCCCGTCAAATATAAGTCGGGCAGGTGTTTCAGTGGGTAGGCGAAGTAAATGACCGTACCAACGCAGCAAGCGGGACTCAAGCTGTTCGGACAGGGGTGGTAACTTAAAGGACCGGAGGATATCCATGTTCGGTACCCTGTCGAGCCACCTAACGTGTCCGATTTTACGGACGTGTTTTGTCTGGACAGCATCTACCTTCATCATCTGCGACTGCGTCAAAGGCCAAGTCTCTGACAAGCACAACACAACACTTGCTACCAAGGCAGAGTAGATATGAACTTTCGTGAGTCGGCTGATCTGTGGTTTGTGGAATATTGTTCTCAGTAGGTGGCTGAAAACGGCGTTCGCCTTTGCCACCCTTGCTGATATCTCTGCATCTAGATTTCCGTTTGAGCAAACAATTGAACCAATGTAGGTGAACTGCTTGACTATCTACATACTTGACTATCTACATACTTGACTATCTACTTGACTTGGCTACATACTTCTATAGTTGTCAGGAAGCTGCATGATGTCTTGTTCACAGGCATTATTTTGGTCTTGGTCCAGTATACATTTAAACCAAGTTTTCCTGCAGCAGATGCTAGCGTTTTTAGGGCAGTTTTGATGTCAGTAAGATTTTCGCATACCAATGCAATATCGTCAGCGAAGTCAACATCTGACAGAACTCCTCCAGCAAATTTAATGCCAAATGGATGCACCAGCAGTGTTTTGAGAACATGTCCATGACACAGTTGAAGAGTTCGGGAGGAGCAGCGCAGCCTTGCCGAACACCATTTCTAATTCGAAAATGTGATGAGAGCTGGTCATTTACAGTGACAGCACTATCGGTCTTATTGTATAGTTTTTTGAACAGATTGACAATTTTCTTAGGTACACCAGCAGATTAAAGGATCAGCCACAGTGACTGTCTGTCGACAGTGTAGAAAGCACATCGAAAATCGACGAAGGCAATGTATGCCTTCCTTTTTTATTCTAGAGTCTTCTCTATCAGCTGTCTAATTGTATGGATTTGCTCAGTAATGGACCTACCCGGCATGAATTCAGCTTGCTGGTGGCGACGAAGGGCATGGAGGTCACTTCTCATTGTCTTGTAGAGAAAACAAGACAAAGAGAAGTGACCTAATAGATGGAAAATATATAATTTTGGCTATATATTTGTACATTAGAGGGGGATGGGGGTAAAGTATATGGACAGTTTGAAGTTAGAAAACAATTCTTACTACATAATGTGCAGAATAATTGTACCTAACACATTAGGCGTGGAGACCCACTATACTTTACCCCCCCCCCCCCTAATGTGCAAATATATAGCCCAAATTTGTTTCTAAAGTGTTATATTTTTATCTCACTTTGGTATATTCCATTAGGGTTGAACGTCAGAGAAACATATTAGAAGAATATCAGGTAGAGGGTATATCATAGAAGTACCAAAAAAAAGAAACAGACTGCTTCAAAAATTGCCAATTGAAATTCAGTTTCAATCTGTTTTACTGATGACTAAACATACTACTTCAAATGCGCGCTTTAAAAAGTTTAATTAGCAATCAATTTTCCAGTCATTGAAATGGGATCAGACAGAAATAATAATGCAAGTCTTTTTTTTTTGTTTAAATGAGTTAATAATACCAGGGGCGGGTCCAGGGGGCCGGGGGACTCCCCTCCCAAGATTTTTTCTGGTGCCCTCATTCAGTTTTTATTTACTTTTTTTTAACAAACTTGTCAATTTGATCAATTATCGGTGCTCTTGTCACATTGCCCCCCCCCCCCCAAGATTGTGCTTTATGTCCACCTTTGAATACTGCAGGCCTGCGAGCTAAATTAAAAATCAAAAGGGGACTCTGAGAAAAGGGTCCATGAAACTGAGCGCTGTAGTATTCAACTATATATGTAATTGCAGAAAAAAGGTCTAGTGGTGTGTCGGCGGCAGCTCTTTGCCTTTCGTTCCCAGAGCCATTACTATGACCTTCCACCTTTATGTGTATTGTTATTGCAAAAAAAAATCATTTTTCATGAACAGAAGTATAAAAAGACTAGGAATAGATACGGAGGGGGATACTAAGAAATCTGATTCCTGGGCCCTGTAATGGCCCTTGGGGGGCTCGGTATCGTTATCATTAAAAATTGCAATATCGCTGGGATAAAATTTAGGCTACACGTGGGCAAAACCAAATAAGGGAAAGAAAGTTCATTTTTGTTGAGAGATATATATTTTAAAGTTAGATTAGGATGGAGGAGAAGCGTGCGTAGCTGTGTTGGCTTCAGGCGGCTTGGTGCTTCGATGGTTGTTAGTAGCAGTAGCAGTTTTACATCTGAAATAAATCTATGGTTACGTAAACTCATAACTAAGGTTGTATAATTATTTGTGAGAGCGAGTATATTAATCCCGATAACCGTAATGAACTGGAACATGTTCATTTTTTCTCTTGTTAAAACTTCTGACTTGAATTTTTAGCTGAAATTGACGAGAACCTGAAATAAAAGAGAAAAAGTTGTTAAAAATAATCAAAATACTAAGCAACTATTTTTAATTTGGCATTGTAGTCATAAGATAACAAGCATTATGCAAGTCCTCCGATCCCACCTTTTGTAGCGGCACATTCAACTTGATTTTGCTCCCTTTACCCCCTCCTCAGCAAAAAAAGGGGGAAATTTTGGATGCAAGGCAGAAACCTAGAATTGGGGCTGTTGAGAAGGAAACATGTTAAGAAAACAGTTCTTACTTTATAATCTGCAGAATAAATGTAGTTGACATATTTTGACTGCGGTTCCACTATAATTTACCCCAGCCCTCCCCCAGTGTGCAAATATATAGCCTACATTATATATTTCCCTTGTGTTTTCCCGTTTCTTGGTTTCGTTACTTTTGATTCAATTTACTGGTACAGGGGTTGAAAAAAAAGAGTGACACATGGCAAAATCCATAGGAAATTTATATGTTGGGTTATATAATTGCACCTTAGGTTGGGGGAGTTTTTGGGGGTAACGTATAGTGGAAGTGCAGTCAAAATTTATTAACTAAAATTATTCTGCATATTATGAACTAAGGATTGTTTTCTTAACATGTTTCCCTCTCGACATTTCCGATTCTAGGCTTATACTGAATGCAACAAAAATGAAAGTCATAATATTTATATTTTAAAAAATGCCATTGTGAGTTTGACATTGTAGTTGGAAGGTAAAAAAACCAAATTAAAACAATTAATGTCATTCAGCACATTAGTATATGCAAGTCACGTGCCGGAAATTAAACCAAACAAAATCGTAAACGGCGCCATAGTATTTCTATCGATAGACTAGAATCAATTTGTGATTCATATAGCACGGAAGCGTCGTCATGAACGTGTTATAAACATTGATTTAAAGTTTATTCGAAAAGAGTTTTAAGTGAGTTGAATAAGTGGACAGGATGATAAACTTAGCTATTGCATGCTTCCAAAGTAATGAGATAATCTGAAGAAGTACCTAGGTATTTTCGATTATGATTGAATAGATTGGATTAATTTTTGTTGTAAAGCTGACTTAAAAGGCGTTGTAGGTTGCGCATCCACAGATGCGCATTCAAGGTAGCCATTCCCAGTGATTTATCACTAGCTTTAATGATTGTGAATTATCTCCAGTGGTATTTTTTTTTGTCCTTTTCTATTACCTTATTCGACTTTTTTGTGAATTTGAAGCTCCTGCATGCGAGTTTTAGGTTCAAAAGTCAGAACTTAATATTCGAAATCACTTCAAAAGTAAAAATTATAATCTGGCGTTTTTAACTTTTAAAAAGGTGATAGTCAGTTTAATTATGAGGAGAAAAAGCTAAATAAAGATAGGGTCAGAACTTTTTTCTAGATTTTTTGGCCGATTGTTTAATTATCTCTCTTTAACTAGTGGCAACCTTGTCTATATTAGTTTTGTACTTCTGACACTGTCTTTAGGGTAAATTTTCCCTCTGAAACAAGCGATTTTACAATAATCCTGCAGCTGTAACTTGCATCAAAATGACAATATACGTGTAGTATTGGATTAATTAGTCCCAGGCCTTTCCATTCGCCGAGCCAGAATTATGATATTACTTAAACTTTTTCCTAGGAAAGATTCTTAACTTGCTTAAAAATAGGGAGATTGTCCTTTTTACAATGAATTTTACCCAATTTTCAACCTAATTTTAATCTAAGTAACCAAGTACACCCAATCCCAATAATTTAAGTAAATAGATAGATAGAGTTGACGGATAGATGAAGGTGATGGATAAAACTGAATCTCGGGTATGAAATAATTGCAAAATTGTTGTCTAGTGCTGCATCAACCTTAAGTCCAAGGCATATGCCCCCTAAAAAACCATGCACACCAAATTTCAATACTTGGTACTTTCCCATTATATGGACCTCTAGGGTTAAGGGCTGTGGAGTAGGCAATAATAAAACCCGTTTTAGACGTGTTAACCGCTTTAGAGTAGGCAGTGATAGTGTGGTTTTTATTGCGTATACGATATTAAACTGTGTTCTTTTGGGGTTTAGGGGGGGGTACCTAGGTTAGGTTGGGTTACGTATTTAATATATGCTATGCTTTAACCCGAGTTTTTTGAATATTTTGTTTTTCTGTGTCCAAGTTATTAATTGAATTTTAACGATAAACCTTTATGAAGATTTGACTTATTCCACGCTAAAATTAACTTAAGCGCATCTTAATGCTCAAGCGCAAAAGAAACTACACACAATTTGTGCATTTGCCAAAACAGATGATTGCATTTGTGATGGAAAATGATTCACAGATGATGTCATCTCCAAACACTTGAATATCTTCTATATTCAAAACAAGGGCGTGTCCATGATTTTTTTTTTGGAGTGGTTATTTTTGTCGTGGGAGGGGGTGAAAAACTTTTAAAAAGCATCAAAAATTTATTTATATGCATTTTTGTTACGTTTTCACGAGCCCCCCCCCTCCCTGGATACGGCCTTGATTTAAAAGCTTCATTTATTTTACATTAGTATCATTTTTACCATATGTTAAAGCAAATTCGAATCAAAATGAGCAGATGAATTTTATTCCTAAATTTGCCCCCTTATTTTTCTTGTGGACAGCATTGATTGAATCTGTATACGGACCACATTACAACATTTTATTTACGTTTTATTGTCGTTTCAAATTTTGTTAATTCAAAGTCAATGAAATTCATCATAATGGCAACTCTTTTTAGCAGTCCTATAGCATCACTGTTCAGTTGTCGCGTAGACTACGCAGATTAGGAGTTTATGAATCCCCTTAACCCTTAAAATCTCAAGACCTATAGGATTGTTATATTATTTCCTTTTTTCTTGGTACAACATCTAAATAGTTTTGATACAATGTTTTTAACAGATCCACAAAAAGCCTATAAAATGTTTGTTTAGCCTATAGTCAGGGGCAGATCTCAAGGGTTGTCTTGGGGGCAAGTCCCCTCCCCAAAAGGTGGAAAATAGTACTAATTACAGGGTCGGAGGGTCAAAAATTACCAATGGAATAGCTTAATTTTTATTGGTACTCCCCAAACATTAATTTTGTATCCGCTCCTGTGTATAGGTGATCAAATGGAATCATTCCAATATGCAGTTCATTAATTTATGATCAGTGTGACCAAGTGGTACTGATTACCTATGACCACCTATGACCTTACCTATGACCAAGTGGTAATGATTCATTATTTCCGAAATAGGTACTTGGGCACTATATGGGCCTATCTAAAAAGTCAAGTTTGATTAAAGCTAATAAAGTAAATTGAAATAGGATGAATATATAATAGTTTAGAAACAAATTTGGGCTGTATATTTGCACACTAGGAGGTGGAGGGGTGGGGGGTAAAGCATAGAATTTATCAAACACGTAACCTAACCTAAACTAACCTAGGTACCCTTTTTCTCCCCCTAAACCCCCAAAAAACAACAATTTAAATATCGTAAACGCATTGAAAACCACGCTAAGCATTGCATTACTGTATAGCGGTGTCTTGAATTAACCCGTCAAAAACGGGTTTTTCTTGACTGGTTTCCTTGTAAAGGCCCATATAGTGCCCAAGTACCTCGAAATAATTGCAAGCCTTTTTTGCCGCAAATACGCCTATATACAAATGCAAGTCATGGCTGTGAAAAGATTCTCCAGGAAGGGCGAAAATATAACTTTCAAATTTAGGGGGAAGGGAGGGTATATTTGAACCTTTTTTTCAATTTTTCCAATGAAAATACGAAAAAAATCGATGAAAATATCCTCCCCCCCCCCCCTCAAAAGGGTATTTTTAGAAATGAAAAAAAAGATAAAGATCCTCCAGAGTCATTGTTGGCACACGAGGTGATGAATCGACGTTTCAGCTCCTGGTTCTTTTTTTTAGAGAGACAGGGAGCAACCTTCAAAATATAGGGAGGCATAAAAATCTTGGGTCACATCCCCCTCCTCCCAATTGAGGCTAATGGGAGTGATTCATTTTCAGAAAATTTATGAGATACGTCCTTTCGTTTTAGGCCTCAAGTGGCAAACTTTATGTTGCTGTTGCTGTGTTGTCAGAAGACTAATGGTCAATCATGAGCGCCCATAGGCTGAATTCCAGGGAGGCGCTTACTTGGTCTAATTAGCGCTTTTAATACTATGTAATAGAAATTTCAAAACAAAAGATAAAAAATAAGGAAGCATGATTCAGCCAGGAGGGGGTTGGCACCCCCTCCTGCCCCCCACCCTTATGGGTGCCAACGGGCTCAATAGCATACATTACGAATAATTGATTGAAATATCAAAATGACCAATGTAGAATCTAATATTTATTATCAGGCTATATCAAAATCCAGTGAATAATGTTAAGTTGTAGGTCAGAGACCCACAAAAAAACCTTTTTAGACAACCTCATATATCATTTATGAAATATCCAAATAATTGTGTATATTTTCGTCCATTCACTATAGAAAATGTCGTTTTGTATCAGTTGGATACTAGAGACCGCCCATAGATACTAAAGAAAGAAAAAATCCTTTCATCCAAATTTGGGAATACATCCTGATCTTATTGTTGTTGCAATACTCCCTGTCAAATGGAATTCACTTTTCAAATACACTTGACTGCATCCTCTATATTCAAGAGCTCCATTTGTTTTATGTTAGTGTCATTCTTACCATCAGTTAAAAGTATTGTGTCACAAGGATTTTATTCTGTGTTTGGAAATACATTAAAGTCGTTTCCCATTTACAGTTCTTGTGAGCACATTTCCAGGCATAGTCCCAACATTAAATAGCTCATTGTCGTTTTTATACATCAACTAAAGTGATTGCTTTTATTTTTTAACGGAATGTTGAAATGTTCGGCCTTGTTGGCCTGAGTCTCTCATTAGATTTTTATGTATTCTTTACACCCTTATTTCAGGGAGAGATGACGAAAACGAAACGCAAGCTATATTATCTGGGGTTCATAAATTTCGCTTCTTCTTCCAAAACAGTGGTTTTTGACCAGGGGTCCATCGACGCATTTCATGGCGTCCTTGAGCTTGAATTTTTCATTTAGTAAATTAAATTTTGTATTTTTTACTAAATTTCTCTCTTATTCGTTTCATGAATTCAAGAATATTAGTCTGAGAAGTGGTTAATGGTTGTCTCATGACTGGACACTTTTTTATTTAATCTTCATAGCAAACTTTTTTATAAATTTATTTTCTAGATTTTGATGACATGACTCTGCGACAGACAAAACTAGGGTAAGTGAATTTATTATCCTCTTTTTTTCTATGATTAAAATTAGACATAGAACGAATAGCCACAAGCATGGTTATAGTATTGTTCTGAACTCTTAACCTTTATGTAACTTTGTCTGCTTAACATTACACTTACTAACCCCCCCCCTTATTTCCAATTAATTGTATAAAGCTTTTCGGTACTCTTGCATTATCCGGGCCTCTCGAAAAAGTCAAGTTTGGTTAATGCTAATGAAATAAATAAAATAGGATGAATATATAACAGTTTAGAAACAAATTTGGGCTGTATATTTGCGCATTAGGGGGGGGGCAAAGCATACCATACATTAAATACGTAACCTAACCTAGGTACATCCCCCCCCTAAACCCAAAAAAACAACAGTTTAAATATAGTTCCTGGAGTGAGAAACCCTTTGTTTTTATCCCACAAGGCAGCGTAAACCTGTTTTTCATCACGCGTCTCGGTCTATTTCGTGACTGGCCCACAAGATGCAAGAATACCAGCTTTTCTATGGGTTTTTTGTTCAAGAACAAGTAAACAATAACTGAGAGCATTTTTAAAAATGGTTCTTTAAAAGGTTGTCTTTCGATAAAAGGTTTGTGAGTTCAACATTGATAGCCATTAATTCTGCCACGAAAAATCAGATGATTAAGTCATATCCTTGCTATTTTGACTTTTCTATTCGATACAGGCCAGGGTAACCAGATACCTAGGATAAGATAGTGCAACCGTAAAAGTGAAAAAGCGCCGAAGGCACATTTTTTCCAATTGAAAATGCACCGAATGCGTAATCTTGACAGAAAAATTCGCCATTTGAAAAACAAATAAAGCAAAACACCTTAAAAAGCACCGAAACTGTGTAAAAGCACACCCATCCGACAAAACTGACACAATGTAGTGCCTGGTAAGCACAGACGCCAGGAAATATTTCCTTCAGAAGCTTTTATGGACGTTCGTGTGAAACACGACGCCTAAAATCTAGCCTTAAAAGAGGCATACGCCAGATTGTCAAAATTATAAGGTAGGCCTACTTACGTGTTGTAGCAACCATACTTTGTGGTTGATCTGTAATGAAACCTGTTTTCTGTGTCAACCTGGAGATAATCAGCTTAGCCTGATCGAGATAAAATACTATGCAGGTATATTTTAATTAAATATTTAATATATATAGAGGTGGTTAAGTTATGTGGTTAAGGTGGTTAAGGTATTTAATATAATGTTCTGTTGTGTTTTCCATAATTTTGTTACTAAAGTATTATGTTTTCATTATATTTGGGTATATTTCATTAGGATTAACCTTACTTCACTCCTTTGGTGTGGTCGCTATAACACGTAAGTACCAAAATTAATGAAAAAAACTATTTGAATTACCCTTACTCTATGCCTATCTTAGTTCTGCCCTATGGATGATAGACAATCATCAGGAAGTGAAATTACATCATTTTTATACAACTCTGAAATATTTATGCCAGCTTTGCCTCTCACAGAGACTCTCTGTCTTGTATTTACTCTAATTAGCCCTGACTCCCATGTCTTTCATCACTTCCACCAAGTTGATAATTCAAATTAGTCAAAATTAGAAGCTACGCCAATTTTAGGCCTCTGTTCTTGTCATTTTGATTCCTTCAAAACTCTGGGAAAACTTTTTTCCACTAAAACTATTAAAAAGTAGTCACTAGGTTAGAACAGAGAGAAGGCATGTCAGTTAGGGTCAAAGCCCCTCTCTATTATTGTACTTTATTTCCAATATTTTGTATCAAATTCAGACATTAGTTTTACAAATAAATAGGGTAGCTATGGCCGCTGTAGATACAATTTCGTGCCTGTGAGAACTTTAATAAACAAAATCCAGTCATAATATAAACCTCGCCACCTTGTTGCTTTTGACAGAAGAATATGCCAAAATATACCCACCCTAACCTCAAAATATACCTCAAAATATACCCATAGATAACGAGATCTTAGCTCAAGGCTCGGTCGACATTGAAAAACCATAGACTGTAATACAGACTGTAATTCTGCTCTTGCGTCAAAATGCCTCTCCAAATATCTTTTACTTTTCCATTTCAGGAGAAGAATAACAAAAAACGCCTATGGGTGGATCAACAGATAAGTCCAGGGGCGTAATTTCATCAGAAATCCTGGGGGGGGGGCAAAGTTGAAGCCAGTTTTCCCAAACCTAGTAAAAATGACAGTAAAAACTGAAAAAATTAGCCATATAGTACCAAAAAGGTAAAAATATACTAAAGAAAACTGGTCCCTTTCTGTGGATGATGAATTATGCAGGCTTATCTTAGTTTTGACAAGGTTTTTGAAGAAAATAAATTTCAGCTAGAAGGTAGAACTGGGGTCTGGGAGGCCAACCGAGGTATGGGAGGGGCAGTTGCCCCCCAGCCCCATAGGAAATTACGCTCCTGGATAAGTCATGACTTGAATTCACTATATTTTAAGGTGAACACCATTTGAGTACACCCTACTTTTCCTTAAAACTGGGAATGTTCTCATCCTTCGGGTCCACTTTTTTGTTAATTCTTTGAATAAAAACAGTCCTTGCGTCGTTCCTATAGCAGCCAGGATCGAACGCTACGTCACGTATTTATAGACAATATGGGTCACGTATCCAATGTTCCACCATGGAGTTTGAATTTAGTTTCTGTTAACCTATTTTTATTACTTGTGTGCAAGGCAGAATCCAGGAAATGGGTTATTGGGTTTGAACCCCCCTAATTTTTCTGTCTGACTCATAAAAACGTAACAAAAATGCATATAAACTAATTTTTGATGCGTTTTCAATTTTTTTTGTAAAACCCCTCTCCCGAAAGAAAAAAATCCGGGATACCCCCTTGCTTGTGTGCTATTGATCGATTTAGGTATCTATTTATTTAATCTTTCTTGAAATTCATCTTTCAGGTTAGCCTAAGAAACTTTATATTATCCTTTATCTGAAGATCCCTTATTTTAATAACTTATCTAACATTCTTTTATTGACTAAGCTTAATTGCATTTTTCCTTAGGTCTTTACGTCCATATTATAGTAAAAATTGCAAAAACGAATTACTAAATAAAAAAAAAACAATAAAACAGTAAATTCGTTCCTTAAACCTTGCCTTATAAGTAAAACACGCTGTTTTGTTTTTAGGACCTTACAAACAATCCCAGAGTTGGAGCAACCCCTTAGAGATTTGCGGTGCTGCGATGGTGACTCTGTTACATTCGAATGCCGAATTAAAGCGGAACCCCCTCCCTATATTCGCTGGACCAAGAGTGGAAAGGTATGGAAATATTTATTACTTTGATGGTACATGACCAGAATTGTCAAATCTGGGCTGTGGCATTAAACATTAATGTGCGATGTTACATTTGCAATGAACCCTGATTGAAAAGGACAAGATCATTCACCCAACCTGGCATCTTGCGATTTTCTCTGTGGTGCCATATGAACTAATAGGTCAAAATCCACGTCTTCTTGAAAGTCTAGAAAAGCTCAAGGACATAATCTATCAGGCGCTATAGACAATTACGCAAAATGTGTTTAGCGTCTTAGCAAACACGTTTCGGGTACAGCGTCTTTGGCAAGGACATTTTCCGCCTTGACGTATGTCGTGTCATAGACGTTGCGCATATTCAACATTTTTGGAGTTTTGCAAAATATGTTGCAAAATTGGTGTTCTCCTATTTTTTCCGAGTTCTGTAAAATGGATCATGCAATAGCTTGCGCATTTTTTAGCAGTGGGTAGTATAGGCTGCATGATTTTTGTTGGGGCGCTACTTTATCTATGCATTAACTGCCATTTTCGTTTATTGTATGAAAATAAGTTGCCAATCTGCTGTACAAATCACCCCCTTCCCCCTCCCAAACTCTTTCTTACAACCCTTGAATTTTGTGCATCCCTAGTTTGAAGCCCCCCATATAAAATAATATCAATAGAATTGAAACATTATGTAGTTAGCCATTATGAGTTTAGGAGTCTATTTTAAAGCAACACGAAGGTTTATAGCCCGACATAGTTACTATTTCCATTGTCGGAGCTAAAATTATGTAGTTTGTGTCGAGGGGGTGGCCACTTTTGGAAATTAAGTACTCCAGGTGGCGTGTGCCAACTATGACGGAAGTATGCCAAGCGCATTGGAAACTGTAAAAAGTGTGGCGGAACTGTACGAAATACTTTGAGTTCTGAGATGGACACCTGGTGGCGGGAAGTTGGTGCCCCTTCGGTTTTTTTTTACCCTACGTCGACAGAATAGCCAAAACTCATCTAGTTGATGCAGCCACAAAATTACCCCTGATATTTGTGGAATTAGCTATATTTCCCAGTTTTTACAGATAGACGGTTAAACGTTTATTACTTAAAAAAGCTTTGATTATTATTAAATAAAAACAACTAGGAATTAACGTTTTTTACTCAAATAACATAATTCATAGCTTCAAAAAATACTTACATAATGTTTGTGCTACATTATACGCAATCTAAACTTTCATATCTGGATTGGGGTATCAAAACAAATGCAACGTGCTCCAAAAGGTTGTGAAACAATATCGTTATTTGTTTCATGATCCACATTCGGAATCTCTAACCAACGCAGCAAAAATAGATGGAGAAGAAAGCTTGTAAAGTTGTGTCTACAACCCATTGTGGGAATGCTACCTAATTTGATGTATTGCGTAATCCTTATCGCCCTACTCTTTATACCCTCAATTTAATGCGGTTAGTTTTAGATTGTGCGTAACTGAATTGAAATTACCCCATACATGAGGACGGATTCCTCGTCCTTAAACCCCCCCTGTCCACCCCTTCTTTACGCTAAAGTTGTATAATACGTAACATATAATAGTTAGTAGGTGGTTACAAAGGTTGTGTTGACATTTTGCCACTTGATACAGGCGTCAATCGATTTTCGTTTCATAGAGTCACGGCTATGGTGGAAATTTCACACAATTTATAAAATAAGTGCTTTACGGGTTTTGATTTAATACAGCCATACTATGATCTTAGTCATGTCTAATAGTTACTAATTATTCATCTAAGACCATTCCCTAAATAATCCCTGAAAGATTACGAGCCGAAAGAAGTGCGATATATGTATTCACAAAAAGTAGGGGCTGGGTATTTGGGACGGACATAGGGCAAGGGGTCCCATGTTGAGCCCTTTAATCAAACAGATTCAAAATCTTTGCAAGGCTTTAACTTCAGCAAAGAGTAATATGTCCGCTATTTGTGAAACAACTCCTTAAAATGTTTTGATGTTGGATTTCCATATTGTAATACTAACCTGAAATTTGTATTCAAGAATTTCAGAAATCAAGCTTTGGTGGTAAACCAAGTCCTCAACTTGCTCAACGTTTAAGCTCAGTGACTCGTAAATACCAGCTTCGATGGAAATCAACACCATTTGTGAAAATTGCGCTTAACGTTCTCTAATTCTGCACATGCATATTGTAAAATTAGCCTCATAACTGTAATTAGCAGCTTCAGCAAGTCTGAGACACCGATTTCGGTGGAAATCAAACCCTATCTGTAGCACGTGGTCTTAACATCTTCTTAATTTTTTTTAATTTTGTTAGTTTTTGTAATTTTTTTAATTTTTGTAATCAGAAAGCTCAGAAACTCTTAAAGCTCCAATAAACCAAAAATACAAAACACATTTTAAACATTCTCTTTTGTTTATTTCAAAATTGTGAAGTTTTCAGGGCAGTATCATATTTTCGTCAGTGTTGCCTTGTTAAACCGCGAAAATGAATAAGCAAAACTAATTAGTTAAACTTGGCAACGCTTTTTGTCCGAAAAAATCAGTCTGTTGATTCACAAAGACAATAATACCGGGGAAAGGAAGCTACATTTTCTTAAGCTGATTACTCCTGCCACGACCAAGGCTACCCTGGTTTAGAGTCCAGGATAAAAACCTTGTCATTTCTAAAATGAACAGGAATTGCTATGTTTTAAACATAGTTTCTTCGTGACAAGTAAGGAACGTATTCAAATCTTTAAAGGAGGCGAAATTAGCTTATATTAGGTGTCAAACTTGGAACAAACAGAAATCACTGTGAATGAAGAAATGAAACCTAAAACGAACATAATTTACTGTAAACAATAAAGATATATAGATAGATTTATTTTCCATAAAACAATACAATAATAACACAACAATCTAAAAATCCCCACAAAGGCTCCATGGCCTGTAGAGACTTAAAATGAACAGAAATTGCCACGAATAAATTTGGTGTTGCCCCTCCCCCCCAATAAAAATGTTACTGTAAAGCTAAAAAAACTTCTTTATTACCAACAAAATGAATTCAAACTTACAGCTATGTAGACTTCGCTAAAATCAGCTGTTCCAATACTAGTCTTAAGGTTTCGAGTACTTTATTTTTTTCTTGTTGTTACAACGTACCCCCCCCCCCAATTGATTAAATTCGAACTTACTGTGTTTAAAATATGGGCCTCCCATTTCACGTCATTTGTTTTTGAGCCCCAAAAGCTTACTCTTTCGGACAGATATCTCTAGGGTAGATGTAGCCTACTATTGGAGGAAATACAGCTAAAAATGTATTGTTAAAGTATTAGATTGCTAAGAATTGACTAACATTTTAATTTTCAGCATCTCACCTACGAAATTGCAAATAATTTCTAAACAGCTATTTAGGATCATCATGTCATCGACAAACTTTCAGAAATTCGAGCTTCAGTTTTGAAATTCTGTAAAATGACGTGACATTTAAGTAACCCAGGAGTTCAATTATTAAAACAAAAATGTTGCTTTACAGTATGTTTCTTCAAAGTGTAGCCTAAAGCTGTTTTGAGGCAAAGTAATTCTACGACAACAGTTTTACTGAAAAGAATGAAGATTTGGCAACAACAGATGGTTTTAACACCTTTGGTGGAGGGGTTACGGACACTGGCGGATTCAAGGGGACCCCCCCCCTAAACATTTCTGGTGCCCTCTTTTCCTGTTTTTTTTCGTTTTTTCACTCTTTCTTTAGAATAAATTTTTCAATTTGGTCGATTATTGTCACCTTTGTCACATTCCCCCACCCCCCAAGATTTTGCTCATTGGCTCCCTTGTCACATTGGGCCTCCCTCAAGATTTGCTCTAGATCCGCCCCTGGTTATGGACGCTTAGTTTCTGCAACTCTTGGGGATTTTTAAATTCCCGCATCGACAAAATGGGCCCTATGTCTAGTCTAGAAGCACGGGGTGAGGGAAGCTATTCCATTTCAGTCACTATCCAGCGCAGCAAAGATATATAATAAAAATAGCTTTCTTCGAAAACAATTTGATTTGATCTGGTTGAATGCCAAGTAGTGAATGACGTTATTAGGAAATTAGTAAGTACCCCAATGCTAGTTTCTCCCTTGACCACGTCCCTTTGTGGCGCTGTGATGCGTTCCATTTCTGAAACAATTGTGCATTACTCTAAAAAATATCTTTGCTGTGCTGTCCAGCTCTTGCTGTGACGTTCAGAGATATTGAGAAATCTGTGTAAAGTCTTTTTTGTCAAAAACTGAAAAAATTGTTCCAAAAAATCTATTGAAATGAGTTTTAGCGATTTTGAGCAGGTTTTTGTGTTTTATATCATACTAACTAAATATTAATATTACTCAACGACAAAACTTTCTCCTTTTTCTGCCATCTCTTGTTGAATTTATTTTTGGGATCCCCAAAAAGGGTGGATCCAGGATTTTTTTAGGGGGGGGGGCAAAATAGGTTTATCCTATAAACTTGCGGGAGGAGCAAGGTTAATTACCGCAATCATGCGGGATTTAATTAACCAACCCGACTTTAGACTACACTCGGAGGAGAGGGGGCGCCCCCTCCCCTGGATCCACCACTGATCCCCAAAAGGAAATTTTGAATGAACTCAGAAGGCTTGGTACCACTTTGAAGAGCTCATAAGTTATAATTTTCAAACTAACAAAGCATTTAGTTGTAAATGACATACACAATAAGCAAATAATGAAAATTTAAAATTAAAAATTGCGCAAATTGAAGTCGTGCTGATTACCAAATTTCATTCTTTATATGGATAGGAATTTCCACACATGTCATTTCTTAGTGATGCTACTCCGTATGTCAGAAATTAAAATTTTTGTTTTTTTATTCCTTTGTGGTGAAGGAGGTATGCGGCGCCAAGATTGAATTTATTTGAATGACTTCTTGTAAATATTGACTATAAAACATCTGGCCCTTGATAAAAGACGTAATGCATGATACAAAACCGACTAAGATGAATAACTCTTTTGAATGCGTCATGTTTCTCATATATTAAGTTATTCAAATTTAATAAATGAATGCTTTAAAATAGAAATGCGAAGTATTTTGATCAAGGCACGTATGATGGTGTGCCTGTGGTCAGGGCCATAGCCAGGATTTTTTTTTCCAAATTTGTTTACATGCATTTTTGTTACGTTTATACGAGTCAGATATAAATTCTGGGGGGGGGGGGGCACCCCCTGAATCCCTCCCCTGGATACACCCCTGCCTGTAGTCATGGCCCTTATCCAGAGATGTCGAGATTTTACGGTTTTGCCGGTAATTTCTTATATTCTTTATGTAGTACATGCATGCAAGTTTTAAGTTTGTTTTTGAAATCATTCACTATCCCTCAAACTAACTTGCTATACCTGTTAAATGAATATTGTTTTCATTTGGATTTATTTTAACCTTTAATCATCAGTGTGGTATTTTGTGGTATTTTGTGGTATGTGGTATCTTGTAGACAGGGGCAAGACACCTCAGCAAACGGGTTCTCTGATAATGAATCTGATGTTTTAATGTTCATCATCAAGATAACTCGCACTTTTGGGGGCGCTTTGCCCCTTTTTAGAAAATAGAGTAATTTGTATCAGGCTTGTAACTTTTTGGTAGGCAACTTTAAACCTAGTGGATTTTACATGCTTAGAATCACCATAAAGAGCAAAATCTTTTGATATATAGAGTGTTATCAAAATCCTTTTTTTAAAGTTTCGGTTACTATTAGCACTAGTCGCCCCTTTCTTACAGTTCATTACCTCGAGCTGTTGGAAAATGTAAAATTTTGGAATTTCATAAATTGGGTATGAAACACGTGTTCCAGAGTTCTCAGGCAGGCATGTTGAATTAGATGGTGTAGTTCAGGGTCGTATACAGGATTTCTTTTTTTTTGGGGGGGGACCCGCTTCCCCTAGATACGGCCTTGGTGAAATTTTCATTAAGATTGCACCCCCTTATCGGGAATGTTTTCCTTGTAACATAACGATATTCAAATTTTCTTCTGCTAATAACTTTCGATGGGTATATACTTTACATACGTGGAATCAGCCTTAAAAGCAGATTTCGATGGTGGACATTTTTGTTATGAAAAATTAAGAGAGAAAAACGGGTTTAATTTAAATAAAGCAGTTGAACAAAAAAACGAAAAAAAAACAAAAACAAGACGTTAATAAATATAAAAAAATCCGAATATTTCTTAACGACCGTTCCGAGCCTTTCTCAACGGAGAGAACAAAAAAAAAATTAAAGAATAAAAAAAGTTTTTCAAAATAAAACCAGCTAAAAAAAACGACAAACCAAACACACGAGAGAAAGAAAGAGAAAAAAAAACAACTAAAAAACAAAACAAATAAATACAACTCACATTCTTAACACTTCCAGAACAGCTGTTGCTGTTACTCACTGAACAAGACAAAACGAATATAGCCTATAGTGCACAAAAAGTAATGGGTACTCTTGCATTATATGGGCCTTTACAAGGAAACCAGTCACGAAAAACCCGTTTTTGACCGATTAACTGCTATAGAGTAATACAATGATAGGGTGGTTTTTATTGCGTATACGATATTTAAACTGTTGTTTTGGGGGTTTAGGGGGGGGGGGAGGTACCTATATTAGGTTACGAATTTAATTTATGCTATGCTTTACCCCCCCCCCCTCCACCCTCCCTCCTAATGTGCAAATGTATAGCCCAAATTTATTTCTAAACTATTATATATTCATCCTATTTTATTCATTAGCATTAACCAAACTTGACTTTTTAGAAAGGCCCATATAATGGAAGAGTAGCAGGTAATGCTCCTCTTTGCATATTTCTTTAAAAATTGTTTTCAGATTTGTTATGAAAATTCTTTTTGAAAAAAATTTGGTTTCTGTTGACAAAATGTCACTCGCTACTGCTTATTACCATGGCAGTTCGGTGACATAGTGGTGTCATCCAGTAAAATTGTTTGAGCTTCCATGTCGAAATGGATCAAATATGAATTATGGACCGTGATTTATTTGCACTTTAAGAATTTTTACATGTCATCTTTGTAGCAATCGTGAGAATATGTTATTAACTTGAGGTATAGAGTCGCTATTGTTTTCGAAAATACAAAAATCATTCTTAATTATATAAAATGTAACATGCTTCAATAGTGGTACTACTTTGTCTTTTGTGAGCTATTGGTGGGTAGCTTGGCCTGGGGCCATTCTTCCTTTTAAATTTGTACATGCCTTGTTAAATTTGACGCTGCTAATCTGAAATCTCTTCCTGGGAGTTCTATTCTCAAATAATTTTTGGGTATTTTGAAGTAGTCACTGATAGTGAGATTTTTTTTAGATTCTTCTTGGAAGTTTTCAGAGATCTTTTCTAATAATATAATACTGACAAAGATGGTGTTAGCAATTATTGAGATTTAAAAAAAAACTAAGCTTATTTTTTGTAAGTAGGCTAAATACTGCATATGAATTTTGCTTGCTTATGGATAATTGTTGTTAATATTTAAAATGCCAGATGCTGGTGCATTATGCGGGCACCACAATACACTGTATCAAGAAAACCAGTCACGAAACCCGTCAAACGGGCTATTTGCAACAGACCGCAATAGATAAATGATTGCAAAACCGTGGTTTCTCAATGAGTTACAATATTTAAACGATTGTTTTTTAGGGTTTAAGGGGGGAAAAGGTACCTATTTTATGTTAGGTTACATATTTAATAAATGGTATTCTTTACCCCCATCCCCCCTATTGTGCAAATATATAGCGAAAATTTGTTTCTAAACTATTATATATTCATCCTGTTTTATTTCATTAGCATTAACCAAACTTGACTTCTTTCGAGGTGCCCGCATAATGCACCAGTACCAAATGCGATTCATGGAATGAGACAAGGAAAAAAGATATATACGAATATTTATGAACCAAACGTAATTTCTTACTTTTCTCTGACTTAGGCTTGTTTCATCGATCTTTCCGTAGTTCTGCCTGATAGGACCATTTATTTTTTTATGTCCCTCTTATGCCCCCTCTTTACCCCCCGTTTATGTCCCTCTAGAGAACTATTGGCTTGACTCAAAGTCAAATTCAAGACCTGTAGTTCTAGCTGCTTGCTTTGTTTTTGTTTTTTTTTGTTTTTTTAGCAGTCCAGTTAGGCGTTGATGAAGTTAAATTTTTGACTGGGCTGCCCTTTAATGGAAAGTGAAGAAAAGTACAACCTAGTTGAATTAGAGCATATCCTCATAAGAAAATACGAAGCAGAAAAGTCTGAACATAATTTCTGCAAGAAAAGAACACCAATAAAAACTAAGGGGTGTTTGATTTGGAGAAAAATCCAAAAGTGTCCTTGTTTCAAAAATTAGCCTTTTAGACCCTAAAGTGGCCAAGATGAAAAAGAATCACGAAAGCACTCACACCTTTGTTGTCAGATAACCCTCAATTCGCCGGCTCCATTGTCATTTCACTCACAGGCATTTTCTAGCTCCGCTCTATAGTTTTTGCTATTAATTTCTTAGAATCCATTTTTTTTTATCAGTTATGTCACTTTGCTTGATTCGCAAAACAGAGCTTAAAAAATAAAGCAAAGGCACATAAAGCACAAAAAAATAAAAAATAAAGCACAACTTAAAAAATAAAGCACAACTAAACAAAGAGGATTAAAACCTAAAGATGATGGCGATGAAAGACTGAAACAAAACATTTTAACTATAGATTGATTTTTTTTCAATATTGAAATTTCTTTGCAAGAAGTTTAGATTAAAAATTTTGTATTGAAAATTAAGGATTAAATTATAGGACACTATTGCGTTTTCCTTCAAATAAAACACTCCGTGGTTTTTAGTGGTTTTCTTTTCTTGCGGGAAACTATACTCACACTTTTCAGACTCGCGTTTTATTATTGGGGATTTATTTTAATTTCAATTAGGTGGTCCTTTTCTTGGCTTTCCTTTCAAGGCCAACCCAGGCAAATAAAAACTCCTTAGTTTATATTGTTATTCTTTTCTTTCAGGAAACTATACTCACGCTTTTCAGACTCTCTTTTCATTATTGATGATTTATTTTAATTTCAATTAGGTGGTGCTTTTCTTGTCTTTCCATTAATGTCTCACCAAGGCAAATAAAAGTTCCTTAGTTTATATTGGTGTTCTTTTCTTGCAGGAAACTATACTCACACTTTTCAGACTCGCATTTTATTATTGAGGATTTATTTTAATTTCAATTAGGTGGTTCTTTTCTTTTCTTTCCATTAAGGGCTCACCAAGGCAAATAAAAGTTCCTTAGTTTATATTGGTGTTCTTTTCTTGCAGGAAACTATACTCACACTTTTCAGACTCGCATTTTATTATTGAGGATTTATTTTAATTTCAATTAGGTGGTCCTTTTCTTGGCTTTCCTTTCAAGGCCAACCCAGGCCAATAAAAACTCCTTGGTTTATATTGGTATTCTTTTCTTTCAGGAAACTATACTCACACTTTTCAGACTCGCTTTTCCTTATTGAGGATTTATTTTAATTTCAATTAGGTGGTCCTTTTCTTTTCTTTCCATTAAAGGCTAACCAAGGCAAATAAAAATTTCTTAGTTTATATTGGTGTTCTTTTCTTGCAGGAACTATACTTACACTTTTCAGACTCGCATTTTCTTATTGAGGATTTATTTTAGTTTTGATTAAGTGGTTCTTTTCTTGGCTTTTCATTAAAGACCAACCCAGGCCAATAAAAACTCCTTGGTTTATATTGGTGTTCTTTTCTTGCAGGAAACTATGCTCACACTTTTCAGACTCGCATTTTCTTGTTGAAGATTTAGTTTAGTTTTGATTAAGTGGTCCTTTTCTTGGCCTTCCATTAAAGGTCAGCCCAGGCCAAAAATTTAGCTTCATCATGTATCTTTATCTTGCTGTATGAAGAAAGACTAGAACCCAAAAGTTTCAACGTTTACGCGAAATGGATGCTCCATGTTTACTAAAAAATGGGGTCCAAATTATTGATGACTAGTTATTTCTTTGAAGGGGTGGGGCGGGTGAAAACTTCAATAGATTTAGCGCGATTTAGAGGGGGATGTTGCTGTTCACTTTTGGGAAAAGTAGTATTTCCTGAGTTATAGGGTTCTAATTTTCATTATTTATAAAGTATCTTAGAAAGATATTTATCATTTTCGAAAATTTTTCCTTCTGTAAATAACTGCAAATATTACATTTTGATTTTTTTTTTTTATATTTATGTTTTATTGTTTAGATTAATTAAAAATGTGTCTGACCGTCTGAGCTGTGCGAAAGCATAAGAAAGGATAGCTAAGTCATTACTTTATTGAACTCTTTTGAGTATGTCTTATTTTTCTTTTAGCCTCTAAAGCTTCAAAAATCAACTTTGTAGCTATAAAAAAAGACCTCATTTCTGGCCGTTAATTTCTGGCTGTTAAATTTCTGGCTATTAAATATTAAATTTTTTTATTGTATTCTGTTTTTGCTTGACATAGTATTTGACAAAAAAGTCACACTATATTTCAAAATCAAAATGATTTGAATGAATGGAATCCGTTTCGTCAATTCTATAAGACAGGTCCAACGAGAGTTCTAGGGCCCAAGGCTCAAAGACAGTGGCGTAATTTTGTCAAATTCCTGGAGGGGGCAAATTTGGAGCCAATTTTCCTAAATCAAGTGAAACTGACACTGAAAACTGAAAAATGATGTTACCATAAAGGCAAATATGTACTAAAGAAAATTTACCTGTTTCTCTGGATACTTGAATTATGCAGGCTTATCTTAATTTTAATAAGATTTTTTTGCAGAAACTAAATTTCAGCTGGGGTGGGGATGGGGCAAACTGAAGTCTGGGGGCATTTGCCCTCCCCCTGCCCTATGGCAAATTACGTATCCAGGGGGGATAACCTGATTTGGCCCCCCCCTCAAAATGTTTTTCCGACTCGAAAAAACGCAACATAAATGGATATAAACACATTTTGCATGCGTTTTTTGAGGTTCTTTTGTGTAACCCCTCCCCCGATTTTTTTTTAGGGGTAAAACCCCTCTGAAAAAAAAATCCTGGTTACGGCGTTGTGAATTTAACTAGATTAATTGGTAAAAATTAGGGTAGTAATAAGTATCTGATATCAGTTCCTGACAGAAAATGATTACAGAGCTTGAAAAAATGCCAAGTATCGCCACATGCTAGATGGTGTTGATCGTTTTTTTTCTCTGGACACTAGCGCCAGTTTTCTACCGCCAGTTTCGTAAAAAAAAGGTTTCGTATATCTAAACTAATTAAAACATCTATGCGATCTCGTTAAGACGTTTTATGCGCAACATCTTTACACAAAACAAAGCTTAAATTTACCGCGAGAAATAAATGCGATGAGAACAAGGGTCTTAATTTTAGTCAACTTGTTGGAAAGAAAAGAGGTTTTGTGAGCTAAAGACATTTCTGAGATGTGAATGGAGCCTTAAGGAAGTTTGAGCACAAAAGAACCAGGAGGACTGCTACCTTTTTTAAAGATTAATTTAAAAAAAAAAGTTTTTCTGTGGGAAGTAAAGAACGAAGTTGAAATTTAAACGAAAAAAAAAAATATTACTTCACAGTGATGACAGTGGTCAAATATGGCTCTGAAGCATGGGCGCTCCGAAAAGCGGATGAAGATTTGCTAGATGTTTTCCTAGATGTTAGATGTTTTCCTAGATGCTAGATGTTATAGTAGAAACTTCAAAAAGGGCTCATTCGATTGGAAATTGGAGTAGCTAGTGCCCTTTCTAATAGTCGAAAGTGATTGGAGGGCAACCTCCTCCCCCACACGCCCATCATTCCCCCCAAACACACCCAATCAAAATTTTAAGATAGCCATTTTGCTCAGCGTAGTTGAGTTCCAGATGAAAAATATATTTTTGAGGAGGAAACTCCCCTAAAACCCTTGGGGCAAGGGTTTTAAGTTATGCCCTGGGAGCATGTAAGGTTTTTATGGAAGGCGTTGTCGTAGAAACTTCAAAAAAGGCTCATTCGATGGGAAATTTAAAGGGCTAGTGCCCTTTTTAATAGTCGAAAGTGATTGGAGGGCAACTAGCCCCCCCCCACACCCTCCATTCCCCCAAACACAACCCATCAAAATTTTGAGATAGCCATTTCGCTCAGCATAGTTGATTTCCTGATAGAAAATATCTTTTTGAGGAGGACACTCCCCCACAACCCTCGGGGCAAGGGTTTTAAGTTATGCCATGGGGGCATATAAGGTTTTTATAGAAGGCGTTGTCGTAGAAACTTCAAAAATGGCTCATTCGATTGGAAATTCAAAGGGCTAGTGCCCGTTTTAATAGTCGAAAGTGATTGGAGGGCAACTAGCCTCCCCCCCCCACGCCCACCTTTTCCCCAAACACATCCAATCAAAATTTTGATATAGCCATTTTGTTCAGCGTAGTTAATTTCAAGATAGACAATACGTTTTTGAGGAGGACACTCCCCCACAACCCTCGGGACAAGGGTTTTAAGTTATGCCCTGGGGGCATATAAGGTTTTTATAGAAGGCGTTGTCGTAGAAACTTCGAAAAGGGCTCAATTGATTTGAAATTGGAGTAGCTAGTGCCCTTTTTAATAGTCGAAGGGCAACTAGCCCCCCCCCCTACGCCCATCATTCCTCCAAACACATCTAATCAAAATTTTGAGATAGCCATTTTGTTCAGCGTAGTTGATTTCCAGATAGAAAATGTGTTCTATCTGTAAAATATGTTCTTTTTAATAGTCGAAAGTGATTGGAGGGCAACTAGCCCCCCCCCACGCCCTTCATTCCCCCAAACACATCCAATCAAAATTTTGAGATAGCCATTTTGTTCAGCGTAGTTGATTTCCTGATAGAAAATATCTTTTTGAGGAGGACACTCCCCCACAACCCTCGGCGCAAGGGTTGTAAGTTATGCAATGGGGGCGTATAAGGTTTTTATAAAAGGCTTTTCCGTAGAAACTTCAAAACAAGCTCAATTGATTTGGAATTCAAATGGCTAGTACTCTTTTTAATAGTCTAAATTGATTGGAGGGCAACTAGCCCCCCCCCACGCCCATGCTTCCCCCAAACACATCCAATCAAAATTTTGAGATAGCCATTTTTTCAGCGTAGTTGAATTTCTGATATAAAGTATGTTTTTTACGAGAACACTCCCCCGGAACTCATAGGAAAATGTCTTAAAGTTTCACCTTGGGGGCATATAAGATTGGCGTATATGGCATTGTTAGTGACAATTCAAGAAAGGCTCATTTGATTTAATTGGGAATTGATATCGACCAGGCCCTTTTAATATCTAGAAGTAATTGCAGGGCAACTAACCCCCCCCTCCCCACGCCCATCATTCCCCCTAACACATCCAACCAAAATTTTAAGAAAGCCAGTTGTTTCAGCGTAGTTGATTTCCAGATGAAAATATGTTTTTGAGGAGGACACTCCCCTACAACCCTCGGGGCAAGGGTTTTAAGTTATACCCTAGGGACATATAAGGTTTTTATAGAAGGCGTTGTCGTAGAAACTTCAAAAAAGGCTCATTTGATTTGAAATTCAAATGGCTAGTGCCCTTTTTAATACTCAAAAGTCATTGGAGGGCAACTAGCCCCCCCACGCCCATCATTCCCTCAAACACATCCAATCAGAATTTTGAAATAGCCATTTTTTTCAGAGTAGTTGATTTCCAGATGGAAAATGTGTTTTGAGGAGGACACTGCCCCACAACCCTCGGGGCAAGGGTTGTAATTTATGCCCTGAGGGTATATAAGGTTTTTATAGAAGGTGTTGTCGTGGAAACTTTAAAAAAGGCTCATTCGATTGGAAATTCAAAGGGCTAGTGCCCTTTTTAATAGTCGAAAGTGATTGGAGGGCAACTAACCTCCCTCTCACGCCCACCTTTTCCGCAAACACATCCAATTAAAATTTTGAGATAGCCATTTTATTCAACGTAGTTTTAAGGTCTGTAAATTAGGTCTTTGATGGTGACAACCCCCTCAAAGCCCTCAGGGCAAGGGTCGTAAGCTATGCCCTAGGAGCATATAAAGTTTTTATAGAACGTGTTGTCGTAGAAACTTTAAAAGGGCTCATTCGATTGGAAATTTAAATGGCTAGTGCCCTTTATAATAGTCGAAAGTGATTGGAAGGCAACTAACACCCCTTCCACGCCCATCATATCCCCAAACATATCCAATCAAAATTTTTAGATAGCCATTTTGTTCCACGCAGTTTGGAGTTGAGGAAATTATACTTTTGAGCAGGACACTCCTCCCAGAGTCTTCAGGGCAAGGGTTATAAGTTATGCCCTGGGGGCGTATAAGGTTTTTATTGAAATTTTTATTGTAGAAAATTGGAAAAGGGCTCATTCGATTTGGCACTTAAATTACTACTGCAGTTGTTAAAATTCTGAAGGTATTTGGGGATCAATTACCCCCTCTCATGCCCAATATTTCCTCACACAAATTAACCAAAGGAAGGGAAATATTCGTTTTATTCAACGTAGTCGAAAACCTTAGGAATTATGTCTTTAAAGAGGAAAACCCATCCTCCCCCCATAGCCCTCAGGGTAAGGGTTGTAAGTTATGCCCTGGGAGCATGTAAGGTTTTTATAGAAAGCGATGTTGTGAAAACATCAAAAAGGGCTCATTAAATTGAAAATTAAAAGGGCTAGTGCCCTTTTAATAGTCGAAAGTGATTGAAGGGCAACTAACTTCCTTCTCACGCCCACCATTTTACCAAACACATCCAATCAGAATTTAGAGATATCCTTTTTGTTCAACGTAGTTGAAAGTTCTGGAAATTAGTTCTTTTAGGATGATAACCCCATCAGAGCCCTCAGTGCAAGGGTTGTAAGTTATGCCCTGGTTGCATAAAAGGTTTATATAGAAAGTTGTTGTAGAAATTTCAAAAAGGGCTCATTTGATTGGAAATTGAAATTGCCCTTTTTAATAGTCGAAAGTGAGTGGAGAGTAAAGTACCCCCTCTCATGCCTACCATTTCCCCAAACATATTCAATCAAAGTTTAGAGATAGCCATTTTGTTCGACTTAGTTGAAAGTTCTGGAAATTATGTATTTAAGGATGACTAATCCCCCAGAGCCCACAGAGCAAAGGTTGTAAGTTATGCCCTGGGGACATATATGGCTTTTAATGATAGAGTTGTCTTAAAACTTCAAAAGGGGCTCGTTTAATTGAAAATCGTGATGGCTAGTGCCCCTTTTTATAGTCGAAAGTGATTGGTGGGTAACTAACCCCCCTCTCACGCGCACCAATCCGCCAAACACATCCAATCAAAATTTCTAGATAGCTATTTTGTTCAACGTAGTTGAAATTTCTGGAAATTAGGTCTTTGAGGAAGACAACCCCCTCCCCAGCCCTCAGGGCGAGGGTTGTAAGTTATCTCCTGGAGGCATAAAAGGTTTTTATTGAAAGCGTTGTCGTAAAAACATCAAAAGGGCTCATTTGATTGGAAATTGAAAGGGCTAGTGCCTTTTTCAATAGTCAAAAGTGATTGGAGGGAAACTAATCCCCTCCCACGCCCACCCTCCCATTTGAATTTGTGTTTAAAAACTAAATGTTGCCATAAGATTAAATCAAAATGCACTATGTTAATGCTAATTCCCAATAAGGCATCTCAGCAGTATCCCTAGAACGATTGTGGATATTATGTTCAAACTTTCGGCGCTGCTTCTGCTCTTAAAATTTAACCAAATCAAAATAGCGTAAGTGTATCCAAGCTATCAAAGGAAGTAAATAGATTTTTTTTTGCGAATGGTATCAAGTTTTCCATTTCAGGTCAAGTATAGGAGGTATGAAACTAAATTATACACTACTATTTGTATCCAGATTTTTAAAAGGGTGTATGTTGTTAAAAATTGCTGAAAAATTTTCTCCAGCATGCAAATAGAAGGCCAAACTATAAATTCTTAAAAAAACGAAAAAGACTTAAAGTATTATTTTCTTTTTCCCTGAAAAGACTATGTCAATATAAAACTAACAGAAATTAATTAAAAAAACTTTTTCCACAAAATAAGTTTTTCAAAGAAAAGTAAAGAACTCCATTAAACCAAACATAAGCAAAAATAAAATCAAATAATCTACCAAACGTGAAACTACCACAAATAGCATCGATAAATAAATGAAACCCAAAACGAACAGAAATTACAATAAATAACCGAGTCAAATTCAAAACGAGCAGAAATTAACATAAGTTGCGCTCAAAACCCTTATGCCTTCCCAAGGCCAGAACATAATTTGCACTTTACTGAAAAAAATACAAATGAATTTGTATTGTCAGTTTAATATACATATACTGATATTTGGCACCGAAAACGTTAGTATTATTTGATGTATTAAAGTTATAAAAGTAAAAACATTTATATTTTTTTCCCGATCTAAGAGCTATTAAACATCTCTCTACGATGTCCTGGTCACCCGCTAGCCCTGGTAGAAAAAAAAAGACACAGAAGTGCTGCCCATGCAAAAAATTGATTTTCGTTATTGTTCAAGGTGGGACACTCGGGTTATCTTATATTAGGTTTTTGACCATGCTGATTCCAATGGTGTACTTTTTATTTTGATCCAACGCCATTTTCGAGGGGTTTCACTTTCAGGCTCTTTTTCAAAATTACCATAAATTTATGTTCGCAATAAACCATTATTTTTTAGACAAACTGAAATATTAGTTACCATTCCTGAATCAATGTCAGATGGCAATTTTTTTCACTGGGCATTTTTTTTCAAAACGCGTTTTTTAGCTTCTGTTACTATGGGCTGTGGTTTGCTCTTTACTAGGTTGCAGCTACTACTACAACCATGATATAGATCTTATCTCGGCGAATCTACTAACAATAAAACTGAAATTATTTAGATGTTGAGGCACATTTCTTTCTTGTGTCCGTCACTAGTTGATTTCCAGTCATTTAAGATCAATGGGGGAGCCTTTTAATAGACCAATAATGAGTTGCGTAAATTTGTGTTGCTTAAATAATGAAGCTGATTGACAAAGCTCATTCGAGATTAATATACTCTGTCGTAGGATTGCCTCTTTCTTTTCCTTGTTTAACAAGTAGTGTAAGCAAGGGCGTATCCAGAATTTTTTTTTTGGGGGGGGGGAGGTACAAATAAACTGTACAAAACAATTAAAAATTTGTTTATATGAATTTTTGTTACTTTTTGACTAGTCGGACAGACCTATCGGGGGTAGGGGTTATAACACGGCATCCCCCCCTTGTTACGACATTGAGCATAAATTAATTAAGTTTTTAGTTCCTTGCTTTTATTTTTGCTGCTTAAAATATTATATAACTGCGGTAATACGGTAATGGTAAAATATTGCATAACTGCGGTTTTAATTTCTGAAAATTAAGTTTGGTCCATTTCAAATAGTTTTTGTGCATTTGGGATAGAGAAATTTCTAAATAATACTAGCAGAGAAAGAGGGCCGGATTAAATAGGGGCGGGGCCTGATTTGTTTGGGGGGGGGTCCTCTGTATATATTAGATGTTGAAGCAGTATATTCCTGCATAGTAGTTTACGTACGTAAAGTAGTTCAAGTTTTTAGTGCAAAGTCTCTCTAATATCGGCCTTTCCAGATTAAATTCAATAAATTTGACATAAGCTTTTACGGATATCAGTTTTCAATATGATAAAGTATATATTATAGGCTATAAAAATAAATAGGTTAATAAATTTCATCCAGCAATGCAAACTTAAAACAAATGTGTTTTTAATTATCTGGATGACTCATAATTATCCCTTATCGTCAAAAACGATTTGCCTTAAAATTCAAAATTTGTTTTTGTTCATTTTGAAGGTAACGCGGGGCCTTTTCAAATGCTGGGCTTGATTGGGCCGAATCGCCCTTTATCCAACCCTGCAGAGAAATACCCTGAAGGTGAGAAGAAGAAAGGTCTCTTTAACGAATTTGCTACTGTGTTTTGTTCTTTGGCCGGATAAGACGAGGCTAGGATATCCTTTTCAAGCCTTGCTTGATTTCCTAACCCAGTGCAGTCACGTTAATTGAGGAGGGCATATCCTCCCCTTACCCACAGATTTTTTACCGCCTCCTCCCCATTACATTTTCGTTGAAAAAACTGCAAAATTGCCCCCCTCCTCGTTAATCTTAGAAAATCTATTTTTGCCACCTACGTTTCTCAGAATTGAAGCCGCTGACCCAGTGACTTATGTATAAATGTGGTCCTATATTAACCTGATTAGGCCTAATTAATTTTTGTGGAAATTCAAATGATTGAAAAGAGAACTTATATAGTCTTTTTCAGAATCTTCCAAAATCACCGGACTTTGAAGAAATTTACGATGGCACGATTGCACGCCTAAATATACACCAAGTTTACCCTGAAGACGAAGGAGAATACGCTTGTATTGGTTATAACGACCTTGGAAAAGTATCTACTTCTGCGTGCCTAGTTGTCGATAGTAAGTTGCTGGCAGTTGTTTCTGTTCATTTTTAGTGAATTTTTAGACGATTGTGTTACTAACATGGGGAAGATGATGAGGTTATTTTTCATTTTTGGGGGAATTGTAAGGAATTGGCGGATCTGAGAAATGAGTGTTTTTTGTTAGTGTTGGCAGATAGAAGATGGGTGGAAGGGATTGTAGGATCCTATGTTAAAAGTATGTTGTATGAAGTAGTGGAAGTATGTTGATGAAGGGATGATACATCGTGAAAGATGTGTCTCTTTATAAATATTTTCGTAAAAATTCATATATAAGTACGTTTTTTCTTTTTAGTTTATCTTTTTTTGTTGTTGATTTTGTTATGTTTAAGTTCTGTTTTTTTTCCTATGGCCCTATGGCTTTTTTGGAAATACATACACACATGCATATGGGCAAGGTTTATAGAAAACTATGTATTATAGAAAAACCGAGAGCACAAAAGTCAAGTATAAAAAACAGGAATAATGATTTAGGAGTTAAAAGTTTTCTATATACTATAGAAAATAAGATATAATATAAAATCTGGAAATCCAATTATTTCTCTCTATACAACAGCGAATTTCTAGCTAAGATACAAATTCTAAAGCCAGTCTATAGTCATAATACTATCAAGACGGCTTCACTTCAAAATTGTCTACAAACTAATCATGACATGTCCTTTTCAGAACCAAAACAAGAGCCAGTCATGAATTGCGCCATTGTGCAGAAGTGATACCAAATTAAACGTAAAAAAAAATAAGCAACAATCCTAAAATGGATTGTTTATTTATCAAACAGTTCGTGGTAACGAACTGTAAGTAAGGAGCGACCCGGCTCAATAGTAACCGAAACTCTAATTTAATCCCCATAGATACATCAATAGAATCAGATTTTTATGCTGATTTCAAATATATAAGTTTCATTAAGTTTAGTTTTACCCACCAAAAGTTTCGCGTCTGAGAAAATTTGCCTTATTTTCGAAAAAAGGGGAAAACACCCCCAAAAAGTCATAGAACTTTAATGAAAATCACACCGTCGGATTTAGCGTATCAGAAAACCCTATTAAGGAAATTTTAAGCTCCTATCTGTAAAAATTTGGAATTTTGTATTTTTTGTCAGAAGAAAGATCACGGATGCGTCTTTGTTTGTTTGTTCGTTTTTGTTTTTTTTTTCCAGGTGTGATCATATCGATCCAGTAGTCCTAGAATATCGTGAGAGGCCTCATTTGAACGGAAATTAAAAGTTCTAGTGCCCTTTGTAAGTGACAAAAAAAATTTGAGGGCAACTTGGCCCCCTCCCACGCTAATTTTTCCCCAAAGTCACCCAATCAAAATTTTGAGATATCCATTTTTTTTCATCATAGTCGAAAATCTAATAAATATGTCTTTGAGGATGGCTTAATCCCAAACAGCTCCCGGGGAAAGGGCTGCAAGTTATGAACATTTCTCATTGTTTACATATAGTATGGGTTATTGGGAATCATACAGACGTTTTCAGGACGAATTTTTTTTCTGATGGGGGAGAGTCGACGGAGGGGGTTACAGGGGAGAATCCTTCCATGAAGGATGTTTCCTTGGGGGAAGGGACATTTCTATGAAGTGAGCCCCCGATTTCCCAGCATTACCTAAAAAAGTATCAGAAATTAAATAAAAAAACTAGTTTTTTTTCAACTGAAAGTAAGGAGCAACATTAAAACTTAAAACAAACAGAAACTATTACTATATGAGGGGGTTCGCCCCCTAGTCAATATCTCGCCCTTTTCGCTAAAGTTTTTTTAGTACTTTCAAAAGAGCTATCTATTCTAATTAACCGGCCTTTCTGATTCAGGGGTTTATGATTCAAACAAAATTCGAACTTTAGCGTAAAAAACAAGGTATCGACTAGGGGGCAAACTCCTTAATATACCTACTAAACACACACCAACATAGAAATTCGTTACGTAAGTTAATTCGTAAGTTACGTCAGATCAAAATTTCGAGAAAGCCATTAAGCCAAAAAAGTAAAAATAATATGCAAATTTCGTTTTATTTATTCATTTACGGTGAGCAAAGCTGCATTAATTCAAAAACACTCAGAAATTAAATAAAAAAAACAAGTTTTTTTTTAACTGAAAGTAAGGAGCGACATTAAAACTTAAAACGAACAGAAATTATTCCGTATGAAATGGGCTGCCCCCTCCTCAATACCTCGCTCTTTACGCTAAAGTTTGAATCTGTCACACAACTTTATTTTTGAAAACAATAACAAGCTTTAGCTTCTTCATTCTAAGAGAATCTAACAACAATAAAAATCTGCAGTTATATCTTGCAGCAGTAAAAAGTAGTAGCAGAAAAAATGAAGCAGTAACCATAAAGTTAACCAGGTAATTAAAAAATTATATAAATATTAATTTTATCCTGTTACGGTGCATATCCTTTCACTTCTATTTACAGTTTGACTAGTAGAGGGGGGGGGGATATATGGGTCATGTATCACAAGTGACGCCCAGAGGATATAGGTGTTGCTTGCAGAAGTTTTTTTATAACAGGTTCTATGTACAGCATGATTCCAATGGTGCAGTTTTCATTGTCATCTGACAGCATTTTTGTGGGGTCTCAGGCTATTTGGAAATTTCTTGAATTTATTTTTGCAATAAACTTTTACCATTAAAATTAGCCGAAATAAAAGCTACCGTTCCTGAAACATGGCGATTGTCCTCATTTGACAGTTCTGTTTCCAAATTTTTAAAATTTTTGTTTTAAAATTTTTGGTTTCTATGGTTCGAGTCCATTCTTTTCTAGGCCGTACCTGACGCTGCAGCTACGATTGCAATTGATGCAACTATCTTAAAGCGATAACATCATTTTATAAGGAAAATCGACGATTCACCCCCCCCCATCTTAAAGTTTTCTAAAGGGCTTGCATAAATAGCTGTTTTGAACAATTATTAGTACATATTCCAAATATTAAAACCACTCCAACTACTTATCTGTCTAACAATCATACTATTCAGAAGCTGAAAAAAAAATCATTTACTCAGATTTTCAAAATAATTCGTTATTTTTATACATTCTTACTTAATTTCATCTAGGATTCTAGGGTGAATGTATGCTTCAAGCTCCAAATATATAAATTAAGAAAGAAAATATACAAGGCTTTAATTTTATTTCAAATCTTTATCTGCGACAAACAGCATAAAAATTTAGTTCCAAAATAAAATGAGCGTTTACCCCTGATCTAGTTTTTAACCAGGGATCTTCGAATCGAGGCGATGGTGTTAAATTCCTTTCACAATAGCCGCGTTTTCAGGTTCAGCGGGTTCGAACACGGGCTGTTTTGTCTAGTGCATCAAGTGTTTTCACAAAGCGGGTTCTCGAGGGAAACGTTGAGACTTCGAACCCGCTGAAACTAGACGAAAAACTAGAAACTTGAAACTAGACGAGAACAACCCGTGTTCGAACCCGCTGAGCCTGAAAACGCGGCTAAGAATTTTTTAATAATACCATGATTTAGCTAGTACTAATTTGAGCCAATCTGATTTTTCACTGGATTTTCAGTCCATTTTCTAAGAGAAATGGAGAAAAACTATTTGCTAGAAAAATTGCATGGCATCTTTGTAGAAAATATAAAATTCTATTAATATTCTGATTGGCTCAAATTAGTGCTAGCCAAATTTCTGAATTAGTAACATCTCATTGTGAATGGGTCTTAAAATTCCTGTCTTAAGCTTTTCCGAAGTTAAGCCTTTGGATCAGATCAGAGAGTATTATTTAGCCCGCTGGAGTCGTAAAAAAAACCTCCGACGCCGATAACTTTCCTGATTCGATGTCGTTTCCTTCGGGATAATCTCCTCAATTGTGATGATTCAAAATGACTATGAAAGTATTTACTGAAATTACTTTTCGACGGTTATAGTAAAATACTAATTCAGGTAAATATTTAGGGATAAAAACATTTCCATGCCGTTTGTTTTGGCAAATACAGGGATTTCATGGTAATCTTGATATAGTCTATAAATACAATGCACATTTTTGCATTGTAAAATATGCTGTGGTTGATCAGTCGTGGTTGATGGATTTTTCAAGTTACAAAATTCGGTGATAATTATTTTTTTTTTGAACTGAAATAACTTCACGAATAAAAGTTGTTCTCTATTATTCAAGAATTTTTCGATCAAAAGACAGTTGCTGAATTCCAATTGAAATGTGACTAGGTTCTAAGATCTGGGATAAAATCCTTTTAATAGACAGTGATGATAATAACAGTGATAGAAATTCACAAAAATACCAGATATTTTGGTCACATATTCTCATGTTCTAAGATCTGTTAAGTTTGTTGCACATTGAGTTTTTTTTATATTAAAGTCCAATTGATTATAATCAATTAACACTTCGTGAATGCACTTAAAATTGAAATATTCCTCTCAACTTTCCTAAGTTTTGCATTTCTTTGCTAACTGTGTTAAGATTTAGAATCATTTTTCTTTTCAAATTTTCTGAATGACCATTTCGGTCTTAAATGGTAATCGTACCTTTTACAAATCTCAGGGTGACGAACGTAGTCCATAAGTCTCATTGGTATACACCCAAGTATCATTAGGGGCGTTTGTTCACTCATCAATGTGCTAAGATCTAACATCTTTTGTCAGAAAACGCTTAAAAGTGAAATCTTTGAACAAAGATCTTACATCTTTGGTCGTTTTTGTGCAAACGTCTGTCATCATTCTGCTCAGATCAGCGGCCTGAGAACAGTGATGAGTATATCATCAAAGTTCTCTCATCATTGTTCTATATGGCAAAACAGTGGCGGTCTTCACACATTTTTTGCTAACATCAGTGAGCTGTAAGATCTTAGAACAAAGATGAGTTAAAAAACGACAATCTTTGCAGAAAGATGTAAGACCTTAGTGCTAGAAAACGGGCCTAGTGTTTTAGCCCAGTACGCTTGCGCACTAGTCAAATTCGAACCAGAAGGATCGTAAACTTCTGATTTTACTCGAAAAAGTGTGGTTCACTTTGGCTGTCATTGACAAATGACATAGCACACCACTTTCCGTTTCAATAACTCTATGTCAGTAGAAAAAGTCTCTGATTAGTAGAAAGTGATGTCATGCGTTCACTTTCATCCAATTAAAAGCCATTTCACGAGCCTTCTGGTTCAAATTTAGTACTTCTGGTGCAATTTCTAGTATCCGCCATACATGCACATGAGGATTTACGGGTCTATTTTTTTTTTACTTTATTAATAAACGCGATTATAACACTTCACAATTTACAACTACTGAACTAATTTATAACTACTGCACAATTACAACTACTGCACTAAAATAGCGAGACATTTGTGTTCAAGTTTTAGAATGACCGTCGTACTTCTTGACCACGTTCGTCACTATGAATATTAGTAATTTAACTACGAATGCCATACAAGTCTCACATATATTTTTTTTTTTTTTTTTTTATATCCATTAGTTGGATATGACTAGTGATAGAACATTAGCGAGACCGATGACAATTGTTTTTCTCCAACGTATGACCTACGGAAGAAAAAAGTTAGAGACTCTTGCTTTGAATCTTTATTACTTCTGTTCTCTTTTATTTGTCACGATTGAATAATAACATGGCTTTTTCATCCTCCTTATGTCATTATCGCATATACGTTTCTAATGGTATGGGTGCCATGTCTCGTTCGCTTGACCCATAAGACAAATCCTTGTTTTTTCATGAATATTTTGACATTGTTTAATATTCGCACTTTGGGTGGGGTAAATCAGTATTTATGAATTTTGCAAGCTATGATGATGTTGAAGACAAATGATTGCTTCAATATTATGTTGACTCAGTGTTTTGATCAAATCGTGAGCGGTTACCTAGGACAGGCGCTGAATTGAAGTATGATTGTTTTTAGATTATGATTACCTTTTAGGAGCGGAATGTAGAAAAAACTAGAAGGAGAAAAGAATCATGTGTAAAATCAACTAAATATAAAATAGATCACGTGTTTCCTACGAAAATTATTGTTTAACATTCTTTAAATTGATAGCTCAATGACAGTCTGCGGTACTTACGTGTTATAGCGACTACACTTTGTTCTTGATCTGCAATTAAACCCGTTTTCTGTGTCTACTCGGAGATAATCAGCTTAGCTTGAGCGAGATAAAGTACTATGCAGGTATATTTATATTAAATATTTAATATATAGAGGTGGTTAGGTTAGGTATTTGATATAATGTATTCTTAGCGGTCTACTTTCCATAATTTTCTGTCGTATTTTCCAAAATTTTGTTAATAAAGTATTATATTTTCATCATATTTCGGTTTATTTCATTAGGATTAACCTAACTTCACTTCTTTGGTGTAATCGCTATAACACGGAAGTACCCAGTCTGCAATTGAAAAGGTTGTCTAGGGCCTCATTTGGCCCACTAGGGGAGGGGGTAGGATAATGAGTAAAATATGGCCCTAGACTATCTGCAAAAGTTCGCTTTTTTGTTGAGTTTTTTTGGCTTTAGGCTGTATGTATATATATATATATATATATATATATATATATATATATATATATATATATATATATATATATATATATATATATATATATATATATATATATATATATATATATATATATATATATATATATATATATATATATATATATATATATATATATATATATATATATATATATATATATATATATATATATATATATATATATATATATATATATATATATATATATATATATATATATATATATATATATATATATATATATATATATATATATATATATATATATATATATATATACATATATATGTATATATAGCTTCGTACTTAAAGCTAGCACTTCCGATTACCGATTGGCTCTCTTAAAATTTTCTCTTAGTCTGGTCTTTAATAAAAGTCGAATACCCTGAATTATATTTTTTTTTTCCCATTTTTTTTATGATAATTTCTGCGAGTGGAGGAACTGAAAACAAAATGGATATTTTTGAAAGGGGTCTTGTGGTATCTTGGTCCTAAAATAATCCGTGCAACTAATTGGTTTGTGATAACAGTCAATTATTCCTAATTAAATTGGGGTTGAGGAGGATCGCGCGCAGCTGTGTTGACCTCAGGCGGCTTGGTGCTGCAGTGATCTGTTAGTAGTAGTAGTAGTAGTTCTTATCTCAAAATCCATTTTTCTGTTGTTGTTTTTCCAGCGGCTTTTTAGTTACCAGGGCCTAGTTATCCACTGTATATATAAAACACATATCTTTTTTGTAGGCTAATTGGAGAATCGAAGGATGGGGATGGATGGGTGTTTGTTGTTTATGTTGTAGGTAATTAGGTATTTAACTGGGTATTTTACTCTACTGTTAGTTGATAGGCTGAAAGTGAACATTGGATTGAATTAAATTTGGATGAGGGTAGGCTATGTGTTTTTTTTCATGTTTACTGGACTGCCCCTGTGGACAGCCATTTGTCAGACTCTTGGACAGCCCGGAAGACTATTATGTTGTTCATGCTGTAAATATTTTGTTTAATAAAACAACCCGAACCACAACATCGATTTTTGCGTTCGCCTTCATTACTAATGTTGCGAAACATAGCGTCTTTTGAATCATGCGATTGCACATCGTAGTAAAGAGCAACTGAATTCAATAATCTAAATTGAAAATCTTCATAATCGCGTTTAAGCTAAACAAATAATAATTTTTTGGCAACGTACTTCAAGGTTGAAAAGATCATACTCTCGACCTTGCGTTTTCTAGTCTAGATACTGTAGATGAGCTATGCAGCTTTCAAATTGATCTAGTCCACTTTTTACATTTTTTAAATATATTGGTGTCAAGGCACTTAATTGACTTTTAACTTGTATTTAAAACAGCTTAAGGTAATTGTAAGCAAAGAAGTAACCGGATCATTAATAAAAACGGAATTTTAATTGCAATAAATTTACCAAAAGAATCTCCCTTTTCCGATAATTTCAAATATATAGACTTCATTAAATGTAAACTTGCTCATTAAGAGTTACAAAAAGACTACAAAATGTGTATGATTTAAGAAAAAGGGTGGAAACACTTCCTTGAAAGAATAAGACATTGCTGAATGATGAGAGCAGATTTAACCTTTAGCATCCCCTCATTTGGAATTTGGATTAATGTTTTTGTACCAAACTTTAAGTTTGAATGCTAAGGGGAAGATGCCCCTCATTATCGCAAAAGTATTTTCAGTGTTAAATTACATTTACATGTTTGTATCTCCGTTTTTTCGTTTGGCCTTTTAACCTAGTGAATTTCACCAAACAGGACCGAAATTCTACCAACAAGTCTCAAAGACAAGCGGCTTTAAGCTGAACCAGCAAAATGCTTATTAAGTTCTTTTAAAGCTAATTTAACGAAGTCTATCTTCAACACAAGCAAACACAAAATTCCTGCCCTTTTTTTGACCAGAGAACCAGTAAATTAAACTTAAAAATCTTAAAACCGGTAAACCTAAAGTTTGAACACGTAAGCAAACACACATTTGCTAAGCCCTTTCCGACCAGAGGACCGCTAATTAAACTTAAAAATCTTAAAACCGGTAAACCTAAAGTTTGAACACGTAAGCAAACACACATTTGCTAAGCCCTTTCAAACCAGAGGACCGGTAAATTAAACTTAAAAATCTTAAAACCGGTAAACCTAAAGTTTGAACACGTAAGCAAACACACATTTGCTAAGCCCTTTCCGACCAGAGGACCGGTAAATTAAACTTAAAAATCTTAAAACCGGTAAACCTAAAGTTTGAACACGTAAGCAAACACAAATTTGCTAAACCCTTTCTTACCAGAGGACCGGTAAATTAAACATAAAAATCTTAAAACCGATAAACCTAAGGTTCGAACACGTAAGCAAACACAAATTTGCTAAACCCTTTCCGACCAGAGGTCCGGTAAATTAAACTTAAAAATCTTAAAACTGGTAAACTTTTAAAACTGGTAAACTTAAACTTAGAACACATAAGTAAACACAAATTTACTAAACTCTCTCCGGCCAGACGACCGGTAAATTAAACTGAAAAATCTTAAAACCGGTAAACTTTTAAAACCGTTGAACTTAAACTTAGAACACATAAGCAAACACAAATTTCCTGAACTTTTTCCGAGCAAAGGACCGGTAAATTAGACTTAAAACCTTAAAACTGGTAAACTTCTAAAATCAGTAAACTTAAACTTAGAGCACATAAGCAAACACAAATTTTCTGTACCTTTTCCGAACCGAGAGCCGGAAAATTAAACGGTACTTATCTGATAGCCAGTACACACTGGAGAATTTTGATCTACATGTACGGAAACAACTGAGACGCTTGGGAGATAGATAGGATACATACAATTTGGGCTGTATATTTGCACATTCAGCGGGGGGGGGGGGGGTGAGGGTTTAAATATAGCGGGGTTGCATGCAAAATGAAACCTAACCAAAATACCAACTAAATATTTATTTAATATAGCTACAATGTAGTTTTCCACTGAGCCGAAGCTAATTGTTTCCGTATACAAACAGCAACAAACCGGTTATTGTCTGATTTTATAGATCAAATTCTCGAGTGTGTACTGGCTAACGGATAAGTACCAATTAAACCTAAAACCATCAGTTTGTTTTTAATGACTTGATCCCTTTGTCCCCTGAACTACCAAAACTACAGTGAATTCATAGATACTGTTAGCTTGCATCTTTTCACTAAGAATAAATAAATTGATAAATCACTTCATACATGACTATTCGCGTGCCTCAATGTTTACCAAAGGTAGTTTATCAGTGAGTGTAAAATAAATATTAATGCACGCACACTTCTATCAAGATTAATGAAATGCTTCACTGCAACCAAGCGATCTTTTGATATTGTCAGTTACAACTCTCATAAATTACTTACAGATCTCAAAATCCGAAATGAAGGGACTGTTCTCTTTAACTAGAGCTTTCCATTTGCCAAATTTATAAGGTGAATATTTGAAGTAGTATCAGTTCACGAAATGTAGGAGGGGGGGGGGGGGAGGCAAAGGGCATTCGTCAAAATCTAGAAGGGCAATTTTGCTGTTTATTTAATTTTTTCATTGAAAATACCGAAAAAGATATTTTTCAAAATTTTCGGTGGTGGGGACGACAAATCTAATGGAGGGGTATATATCCTCCTGTCCTACCCCAGTAGAGGGGGGGGTGCTACTCCCATGTGGCACCCCTGCTGCCATCTACAATTTAGTTTAATGCTGACGGGACATAATTTATTCAAGGATTATCGATCGAGTGTAATGTGGGTGTGTCAAGGTCAATCGATCTGTTGTTGTTTGGCCACGTGCGAATGACATGAGGGGTGATTTACATAATCGCTAGGGGGAATTATTGATTCACGGGCGTGGGGATGACGGGACATAATTTATTCAAGGATTATCGATCGAGTCTAATGTGGGTGTGTCAAGGTCAATCGATCTGTTGTTGTTTGGTCACGTGCGAATGACATGAGGGGTGATTTACATAATCGATGGGGGAATTATTGATTCACGAGCATAGCACCTGTGAAACTTGATTTACATAATCGCTAGGGGAAATTATTGATTCACGAAGGGGAGAATTAGGGAAACATTGAAGGCTCATTTAATCTTAGGTCTGAGGAAGGGGGGAATTAAGAAACAAACATGGCTTCATTGTTGTTTGGTTAGCTTAACCTGAGAAATAGCACCTGTGAACTTGATTTACATAATCGGCGGGGAAATTATTGATTCACGAAGAGGGAATTAAGAAACATTAAGGCTTCTTTAATCTTAGGTCTGAGGGATAAACGTTCTTTAGGTCAGAGAGAAAAATTAATATTCTATTTTCAAATAGGGCTTCATTGATCTTTAGTGTCAGGAATCATAATTGACATCACTTGTTATCTTGGAATTATGCGGGAGTCTAAAGAGATAGAAATTCTATTTTTAAATACGGCTTCACGGAGCTTTAAGTCGGAGAGATAAATTGATATTCTAACGAAACCCTAATAGTTTAGCTAGGAAAATTTATGAGATGAAGAGATTAACGTAGGAAAGGGTTTCCTAGAAATTTGAAATGCGTTAGCACAGAGATGCCATACAAAAGGAACACGCTGAAATTACGTTTAGGGATTATTTGGGCGAAACCGTTTTATCCAGCTTATGGAATTATTTCGGCGAAACAGTTAGAGACATTTGAAAGAAGATTTTAAGAAGAGGTTTTAGAAGAGGATTTTTGAGTGTGGTCGTTATAATACACAAGTTCCATTTGAACAGTGTTGTGAGGTCCTCTACCCAACCCCAAAGAGCCCCGATCGCCCTACCCCGATCCAAAGGGTTCCAATCCTCCATACCCCAACCCCGAAGGAAGCCCCCGGTCCTCAAAGCCCCCCAAACTCCCAAAGGCCCTCCACCGGTCCCCAAAGGCCCACCCAGACCCCCAAATGCCATCCCAAGGCCCCAAATGTCCCCCAGGCTCCCAACTGTCCCCCCGGACACTCAAAGGCCCCCAAGCTCCCAAAGGGCCACCGGCACCCCAAAGGCCCACCCAGACCCCCAAATGCCATCCCCGGGCCCCCCAAAGGCACATCGAGCTCCCAAAGGACCAACGGGGTCCCAAAGGCCCTCCACCGGTCCCCAAATGTCCCCCCGGCACCCAAAGGCCCTCCCGGCGCCCCCAAAGGCCCACCCACACCCCCAAAAGACCTCCCCGGACCCCCAAGCCCATCCCCCGGGCCCCAAAGGGCCCCCCCAGCTCCCAAAGGATCACCGACCCTCCAGGGACCCACAGACCCACAAAGGCACTCCCCCAGCACCCCTCGTTCGGTGAGGTGTGTTGTCTGAAACCGATGATTTGGGATGTGTAGTTTGCTACTTCAGGCTTTTCTGAGCTAAGGTTTCCTAGTATTTCCTAGGTGAATTTTGTCTGAAACCAATAGTTTGGGATGAGTAGTTTGCTATTTCAGGCTTTTATGAGCTAGGTTTCTTAGCCTTTCGTTGATGTGTGTTGAGTGAAACTTATGATTTGGGATATGTAGTTTGTTATTTTTGACTTTTCTGAGTTGGATTTGTTAGTCTTTCATAGGTGAGTGGTGTCTGAAACCTATGATTTGGAATGTGTAGTTTGCTATTTTCGACTTTTCTGAGCTGGATTTCTTAGTCTTTCATAGGTATGCGTTGTCAGAAAAGTATGATTTGGGATGTATAGTTTGCTATTTCAGACTTTTCTGAGCTAAGGTTTTCTAGTATTTCGTAGGTGAATGTTGTCTGAAACCAATAGTTTGGGATGAATAGTTTGCTATTTTTGACTTTTCC